>NW_011485716.1:9037-9640 GCF_000754665.1 Bison bison bison | reverse complement strand
CACACACACACTCTTTGTATGCCATGTGAAGAAATAAAATTTGTTTTGTTTTTCCCCTATACTATAATCTCGTCCCTAGTAGACTGTTTACATCAAACATACACACACACACACACACACACACACACACACACATATATATATATATATATACACATAGCTTTCTAGAATAATATGCAAGTAAGTGTATTTTATAGCTTGGTTATATTATATGTAATTATGCACTTTCTGTATGTATTTTTTAACTGTAAATTTAATGATTCATGCTTTTCAACAAAGTAAGAAAATTCAGGTTACCATTTACATATTTGGCACTCAGGGTGTATTTCTTGTCATTTTGTCTTTTAAGAGTGATTTGTATGTTTGTGAGCTCAGTGTACATGGAGCCCTATACTCTTAAATGTGTACTATAAGTACAATGATCATAATCAAGTCATTTCTTCAGTGTGTCATTACAATGCAGATATCTGATTAAGATTAAATATTTAAAATGTCAAAAAAGTTTTGTGTGTTGTAACAATGGAATTGGGGCATAAAAATAATAAAACAGGAATTTTATATTAAGGTGCTCTGGGACAATCCAGAGGGATGGGGTGGGGAGGG
>NW_011485716.1:5035-6218 GCF_000754665.1 Bison bison bison | reverse complement strand
CAAAAATAATATGGTCAATATAACCCAGACAGTAAAATTGCTTATTTCTTCTATTTATATAATAAGTTGTATTTAGCTCTCCTTACCTTTATGGGCTTTTATGGAAATATGCTTATGAGAGATATACCTACCACCTACCTCCCTGTTTCAACCTCCCACTGACATTAACACCCTAGGAGGAGAAGGACCAAAGAGAAGCATGCTTTTTTATATACATAGGAGATGAAGTCAGTTGAGGTGATGGGGAGAGCACTATAAGAAACGACGACCAAGCTGGCTATTGGAGGGAAGCTGTAGTTTCTTTACTTCTTCTTATTATGTTTGTACAGCTTTATTTCTTATTATATTTTGAGACCCAATTTAATCACTCATGGCTTTGAACAAATTGAAAAACCAAAGATGTGTTTTTGGCATCAGTCAAGTCTTGGTCTGTTGAGATCATATTAGCTGCAGGTCATATTCATCCTGAGGATGATCCTCCCATTTAGGAGATTTTTATAACTTGAGGTCAGGAATATCTCCCAGATACATTGGCTCAGGCTTTTACTTCTGTGTGTGTGTGTGTGTGTGTGTGTGTGTTTATGTAAATACTTTTAGTCACAGTTCACAGACCCCTACTGTCATTCATTAGGAGCTCTGAATATTTGTTATCTGTTCTACTCCTGAAGTGATTTAAGTTTGAATTACCTCTTTCAGGCACTAAAAAAGAAGCAAAAATCATATTTAAGCATTCTCTTTGATATTTTTACTTATGTAGTAAGATATAGAAATAAAGGAGAATGAGCTGAATCAGAAACCCGCCACTGGCTCTTGTACTTGTATGTACAGTACTGGATGGAGATAAACTATTATCAATCAGTCATTAGTTCATACTATTCTGAATATTAGTTAACAATTAACAAGAATCTCTAAAAAAGTTTTGCTACATCCTTCAGTATAAGTGAAGTTTTTTCTTGAGAAGAGAACTTTTATCAACACCTATACATTAAACTTTGAGCATCACTGATACCACCAAAGAAGATTCTGTAATCTCTTTGATAATACTGTCTTATCACCTGAATATAATAGGGAAAATGTTACTATATTATATCATCTGAATATTATAGGGGAAAACAACATGGAGAGAAAACCAATTCTAGGTCTGTAACAGCTTACTTTTAGTATTAAAATTTATTTACTCAAT
>NW_011485716.1:4236-4935 GCF_000754665.1 Bison bison bison | reverse complement strand
TTTTCTTTTAATATCACCCAATCCTGACCATGCACAAAACTCTCATTTCAGATTTCTTTTCCAGCAAACCTTCTACAATTTTCCTTTTTACTTTCAAATTTTGTCCTATTAACCCTTTTTTTGTTTGTTTGTTTTCTTTCCAGGAAAAAATTACTTTCTTTTCCCTTTAAACTGCATTTCTATTCCTTGTATCTTTCTCCCTTTCATACAAAGATGTGACCCTTATTAATTTTATTACTTTTAATTACATATAATATCTAGAACTCTTAACTTTTAAAGACTTTTCCCTTTCTTTTTCTTCTGGTTTTGAATCTACTTGATTGAGTTAATTAGACTTTCTCAAGTCCTTGTGGGTTGTACTTACATTTCTGCTTTGTAGAGATTTGTAAAACAAAAATAGTTGCTTTTAATTTCCCAAAGAACATTTCTGCTACCTAAATTCTATAAAAAGATTGATTTGTATAGCTACATTTTCTTTAATTTGTCTCTTGATATCTTCAAGAAGATTTCCAACTAAACTAGAAATCAAGAATTCTACGAGAACTTTAGATTTCAATTTATAATGCCTTTAAAAGTTTGGACCAAGTCCCTTTTTCTGTATACACAAGTTAAACCCAGTGCAATTTACCCTAGAGGCAAAGAAAAACTCCATTATTGGTAGTATTAGCTCCTTGATATTAGCTTCATGTTGTGTGAGTT
>NW_011485716.1:427-955 GCF_000754665.1 Bison bison bison | reverse complement strand
AGAACAAGTAAGAACAACTTGTTTGGGAAGCTTATATTGTGGACGTTACTTCTCCTCAATGAGTTTTACAGTTGCCAGTAAGAACATTAGAATAATTAACATTAATAAAACACTTGTAAGGAAAGTCTAGCAATATTTGCAACAAGGTAAAAAACGTTTTAAGAGAAATTATATTAAATGAATAAAGAAATCTATAAATGCTTATTCAAAATGGGATAAGTAAAATAGACATTATGTGATTAAAAACAGATTTGATATTATTACACTGTTCAGTGCAGTTCAGTTGCACAGTTGTGTCAGACTCTTTGTAACCCCATGGACTGCAGCATGCCAGGCTTCACCAACTCCCATAGCTTGCTCAAACTCATGTCCACAGAGTTGATGCTGCCATCCAACCGTCTCATCCTCTGTTATCCCCTTCTCTTCCTGCCTTCAATCTTTCCAGCATCAGGGAATTCGCCCAAAGGTTAGTTCTTCACATCAGGTGGCCAAAATATTGGAGTTTTCAGCTTTAGCATCAGTCCTTCC
>NW_011485716.1:0-327 GCF_000754665.1 Bison bison bison | reverse complement strand
CTTTCTGTCATATGGATGGTATCATCTGCATATCTGAGGTTATTGATATTTCTCCTGGAAATCTTAATTTCAGCTTCTGCTTCATTCAGCCTGGCATTTTGGATAATGTACTCTGCATATAAATTAAATAAGCAGGGTGACAATATACAGGCTTGATGTATTCTTTTCCCAATATGGAGCCAGTCTGTTGTTCCATGTATAGTTCTAATCGTTGCTTCTTGACCTGCATACAGATTTCTCAGGAGGCAGGAAGGTGGTCTGGTATTCCTATCTCTTGAAGAATTTTTCACAGTTTGTTGTGATCCACACAGTCAAAGACTTTGGCAT
>NW_011485715.1:18660-19811 GCF_000754665.1 Bison bison bison | reverse complement strand
ATTTACTTCTTTTTATTCTCTGATTGTTCTGGCTAGGACCTCGAAAACTATGTTGAATAACTGTGGTGAGAGTGGGCACTCTTCTTGCTTCTGATTTTAGAGGAAATGCTTTCAGTTTTTCACCATTGAGAATAATGCTTGTTGTGGGTTTGTGGTACATGGCATTTATTATGTTGAGGTATGTTCCTTCTGTGCCTACTCTCTGGAGAGTTGCTGTTTCTTTTTTGTCATAATTTGGTGTTGAATTTTGTCAAAAGCTTTCCCTGCATCTATAGAGGTGATCATATGGTTTTTATCATTAAATTTGTTATTATGTTGTATCACACTGATTGATTGCCTGTATTGAAGAATTCTCATATCCTTGGAATAAAGCCCATTTGATCATACTCTGTTTTGCAGCATTGACTTCCACCATTCTATATTCCAGGTCACTTATCCATTCTTCTGCCTCAGTTATTCTGCTCTTGATTCCTTCTAATGTATTGTTCATCTATGTTTGTTCTTTAGCTCTTTCAGGTTTTTTGTAAACATTTCTTGCATATTCTCCACTCTTTTCCTGAGATCCTGAATCATCTTCACTATCATTATTCTGATTTTTTTTCTGGGAATTTGCTTATCTTCACTTCATTTAGTTGTTTTTCTGGAGATTTATCTTGATTCTTCATCTGGAACATAATCCTATTTATTTTCATTTCACAGAAATTATATAGCTTTATATGACTGTGATATTAGTTCTAGAGGCTGCTGGGATTGCAGTTCTTATTTCTTCAGTCTGCCCTCTGGTGGATGTGAGTAAGAGGCTTGTGCAAGCTTCTTGATGGGAGGGACTGGCTGTGGAGAAAACTGGGTCTTGCCCTGGTGGGTAGGGCCATGCTCAGTAAAACTTCAATTGAATTATCTGCTGATGGGTGGGGCTTTGCTCCCCTATTAGTTATTTGGCCTGAGGCAACATAGTTCTGGGGTCTACAGGCTCTACTGAAGGGCTGTTGTTAAGCTCCAAGAGGATTTACCCCAAGACACATTTCCCTGGACTGCTGCTGCCAGTGCCCCTGTCCCGTGGCAGACCCCTGCCAACCCACATCTCTGCAGGAAACCCTCAAACACTCACAGGGAGGACGGACTCAGCCTCCTGTGGGGTCACTTCTGCTTTC
>NW_011485715.1:14965-16098 GCF_000754665.1 Bison bison bison | reverse complement strand
TGAATATTAATACACTTAATATTGTCCCAAAGGTCTCTGAGACTGTCCTCATTTCTTTTTATTTTTTTTTTTTTAAATTCTGTTCTGTCTCAGGTATTTCCACCATTCTATCTTCCAGCTCACTTATACATTCTTCTGCCTCAGTTATTCTACTTTTGTCTCCCTATGTTGTAGTTTTAATCTCATTTATTATGTTGCTCGGGCTTCCCTCATAGCTCAGTCAGTAAAGAATCTGCCTGCAATGCAGGAGACCCGGGTTGGATTCCCAGGTTGGGAAGATCCCCTGGAGAAGGAAATGGCAACCCAATCCACAATTCTTGCCTGGAGAATCCCATGGACAGAGGAACCTGGCAGGCTACAGTCCATGGGGTCTCAAGAGTCAGACATGACTTAGCGACTAAACTATTACTACTACTACTATTATGTTGCTCACTGCTTATTTTCTATTCTTTAATTTTTTCTAGGTCCTTCTTGATCTGTGCCTCCAGTCTATTTTTCTGTGCCTCTATTTTATTTACAAATTTTTGGATCATCTTTACTATCATTATTTTGAGTTCTCTTTCAGGTAGATGGCTTATTTTCCATTTGTTTGGTTCTGTGGGCTTTTTTTGTTTTCCTTTTATCCACCCCATGCTTCTCTATCTTTTAATTTCGTTTAATTTACTGAGTTTGTTGTCTCCTTTCTGCAGTATGGAAGGTCAGAATTCCTCTTAATTGTGAAGTCAGCCTTCCACGGGTGGGGTTGGTCCAGTATGTTGTGAAGATTTCCTGGTTGGTGTAACTTGTGCTTGTGTTCTGGTGCATGGTGCTAGATCTTGTCTCTCGGAAGGTAAATGCTGTGCCCTGTAGTGTTTTGTCCTGTCTATGGGCTTGTTATGGCTTTGGGCAGCCTTTCTGCTGCCAGGTTTGTTAGCCTTTCTATCTGGTAGGTTTGTGTTCTAATTTTGCTAAAGGTTTGGCATGAAACGTCCAGCACTGGAATTTGGTGGTCTTTGGGTGGGGCATTGTCTTAGTGATGAGATGGAGGCTTTTGGGAGGGTTCTCACTGATTAACGTTTCATGGGACTGATAGTTATCTGGTGGTTCAAAGTCCTGTAATTGCATCTCCCAGTGGTTCAGGCCCAACCCCTTAT
>NW_011485715.1:14484-14865 GCF_000754665.1 Bison bison bison | reverse complement strand
GGCCAGGGGGCCTGCTGACAATTTATGACCCTCTCCTTGTGACAGCAGTCAGTCAACCAGAACACTTATTTCTCCAGGGGTGATTATTCTTAAAACAGATGCCACCTTCCAAAGGTACCAGATAAAGTTACATTCCTATAGGGTGAGGGTGTAGTGGGTTTTAATTAAGGAAAAAATTTGTGTAGCCTAAGGTCTAACATGATTAATATCAAAGGTTAATACTTATTTTTTCTATATATTCATTAATGTGTATAAGGGCAGGGGATGTGGAGGCTTAGCAGCAAACATTGGCTCAACAAATGAAAAACCCTTCACCAATACAATTTCTAATCAGCCCACTATACTATACTAATAGTTTTCTAACTTCTCTAAAGAACCTGT
>NW_011485715.1:13632-14384 GCF_000754665.1 Bison bison bison | reverse complement strand
AGGAGTTTGTAGGTTGAAACACTCCTATCATGCCCAGGAATTATTATTAACTGGAGCTCTAAGTTAACTCCTTCTCCAAAAGTGGTGGTGGGGGACAGCCCCCGGTAAAGTCAGAGGTGTAAGTGAGAGCACAAAGTAGTAAAGTAGGCAGGCTCTGGTTTTGGGGGTAGATGCTCGAGAATTTCCAGGGGAACTCCTGAGGCTCGATCCCACCCTTGCGTATGTCGACCCTCCTTCCTCATGACCTTTGCCACGGGCGGAGCTCCTGGCTCCCGGCACTTTGCTGTTTTTGTAGGCCTTTTCTTTCTCTCATGTTTCATGGATAGAGAAGTTCTTTTAATATTTTTTGTAGAGCTGGTTTTGTGGTATTGAATTCTCTAAATTTTTCTTGTCTTAAAGCTACTGATTTCTCCTTTGAATCTGAATGAGGTCTTTGCTAGATAGAGTAATCTGAGTTGTAGTTTTTTTTTTTTTCCCCCTTTCATCAATATAAGTATCTGCCTCTCCCTTCTGGCCTTCAGAGTTTCTTTTGAAGTCTAAGCTTTTAGCTTTACAGGGATCCCCTTGTATGTTATTTTTTGATGTTGCCTTGATACTTTTAATATTTGTTCTTTGTGTTTCATTTTTGTTAAATTAATATGTGTCTTTGTGTGTTCCTCCTTGAGTTTATCCTGTATGGGACTCTTTGTGCTTCCTGGAATTGGGTGGCTATTTCCTTTCCCGTGTTAAGGAATTTTTTGACTATAATCTCC
>NW_011485715.1:10346-10887 GCF_000754665.1 Bison bison bison | reverse complement strand
TCGATGGACATGTGTTTGAGTAAACTCCGGGAGTTGGTGATGGACAGGGAGGCCTGGCATGCTGTGATTCATGGGGTCACAAAGAGTCGGATACAACTGAGGGACTGAACTGAACTGAAGTGAATATTCCATTCTATATATGTACCACAGCTTCTTTGTCCATTCATTTGTTGATAGACATCTAGGTTGCTTCTATGTCCCAGCTATTGTAAATTGTCCCACCTGTTACTGTATACTTTTTTATTTCTCACTTTAGTTTGTTAGCTTTTGCTTTATATATTTATATGCTGCAATGTTTGATGCATAAATGTTAACAATTGTTATATCTTCTTGAAATATTAACCTGCTTATTGTTGGAGAATGTCATGGAGAGGACATGAGCATTGGTTGACCCACAAGGTGGACCCAGGTATCAGAGTTTCCTTACCTCATTTCTGTCATTTGGAATGCATGCTGCATCCACTGTTCTCACACTGAGAGCCATTTCAAAGATGAAACCTTGAGAGAGTAGTATTTTTTTGAGGACATCTGGATTGTATAC
>NW_011485715.1:9009-10246 GCF_000754665.1 Bison bison bison | reverse complement strand
TCCTTTGGCTCTAGATATTTTTAAATACCCCTTTAGTTTATTCTTTGATTCACTGGTTGTTCAGGAGATTAATGTTTAGTTCTGTGAGTTTTGTTGTTGTTGTTGTCATTGTTTGTTTGTGAGTTCTTTTTTTTTTTTGTTTTGTTTTGTTTTCCTCATGTTGTAGATGTCTAGTTTCATACAATTGTAATCAGAGAAAATATTTGGTATAATTTCAATTTTGTTGAATTTGCTAGACTTGAGGTCTAATATGTGATTTACCCTAGAAAGTGTTCCATGTGTGCTTGAGAGAAAATATGTATTATGTTGTTTTTGGATCGAATGTTCTATGTATGACTGTTATGTCCATTTGATCTGTGGTGTTTTTGATATCCATTGTTTCCTTATTGATTTTCCAGCTGGAGGATTTGTCCATTGTTGAGATGAGGTAAAAATTCCTCAGATATTACTTTTTAATTACTATATTTTTAGTTGAAGGATAATTGCTTTACAATATTGTGTTGGTTTCTGTCATATATGCACATGAATCAGCAATAGGTAAACATATCTCAACCCTCTTGAACCTCTCCCCCACTTCCCACTCCATCCCACACCTCTAGGTTGTCATAGAGCCCTGGGTTGAGTTCTCTGAGTTGTGTGACAAATTCCCACTGGCTATCTATTTTAAATATAGTAGTGTATATGTCTCCATGCTACTATCTCCATTAACACCACCCACTCTTGCCCTCTCCCCCTCTGTCCATAAGTCTGTTCTCTATGTTTGTGTCTCCATCGCTGCCCTACAAATTAGGTTCATCAGTACCATCCTTATAGATTCCATATATATGCATTAATATACAATATTTATTTTTCTCTTTCCTACTTACTTCACTCTGTATAATAGGCTCTAGGTTCATCTACCTCATTAGCGCTAACTCAAATGCATTCCTTTTTATGACTGAGTAATATTCCACCACCCTTATGGCAGAAGGTGAAGAGGAACTAAAAGCCTCTTGATGAAAGTGAGAGAGAGTGAAAAAGTTGGCTTAAAGCTCAACATTCAGAAAACGAAGATCACAGCATCTGGTCCCATCACTCCATGGGAAACAGATGGGGAAACGGTGGAAACAGTGTCAGACTTTATTTTTCTGGGCTTCAAAATCACTCTAGATGGTGATTGCAGCCATGAAATTAAAAGATGCTTACTCCTTGGAAGGAAAGTTATGACCAACCTAGATAGCATATTCAAAAGCAGAGA
>NW_011485715.1:4706-6309 GCF_000754665.1 Bison bison bison | reverse complement strand
AACCTGGAGCCTATTATACAAAGTGAAGTAACTAAGAAATAGAAAGACAGACACTGTATATTAATGCATATATATGGAATTTAGAAAGATGGTACTGATGATCCTACATGCAGGGCAGCAAAGGAGACACAGATGTAAAGAATAGACTTTTGGACTCAGTGGGAGAAGGCAGGTGTGGGATGACTTGAGAGAAGAGCATTGAAACATGTATATAACCATATATAAAATAGATGACCAGTGTAAGTTTGATGCATGAAGCAGGGCACCCAAAGCTGATGCTCTGGGTAGGGTGGAGAGGGAAGTGGGGGAGGGTTCAGAATGGGGGTACAAATGTATACCTGTGGCTGATTCATGTTGATGCATGGAAGAAACCATCACAATATTGCAAAACAATTATGATACAATTAAATGACTTAATTTAAAAAAAGAAATTTATCCATAGTATTTAGGGTGGAGGAGTCTCCTTATATGTAACTTTTCTTGTTTCTTTCAAAAAATTATTATCTTCACTTTTAACAATTTAATTATAATCTCTCAGCATAGCTTTATTCAAGTTCAATATATTTGGGGTCTTTTGAGCCTCATAAATCTGGATGTTCATCTTTCTCCTCAGGTTTGGAAAGCTTTTAGCCATTTTTGCTTTTACTAATAATACACTTTTTGTCCTTTTATCTTTCTTTTTTTCCTTGTGGAATTCTCATAATGTAAACATTGTTTCTTTTGTTTGTGTCCCATAAGTCACAATGGCTTTCCTCACTTTTTTAATTCTTTTTTTTCATTTTGCTCCTCTGGATAATTTATAAAGTTCTGTTTTCTAGATCACTGATTCTTTCTTTTACATGTTCAAGTCTGTTCTTGAAGCTCTCTGTTGAATTCCTCGCTTTTGTCATTGTATTTTGGAGCTCCAGGTTTTCTGGTTTTTGTCTTTTTAGTATTGTCTAATTCTTTGTTAAACTTCCTGTTTTGTTCATGAATTGTTTTCTTAATTTCACTTAACTGTATATTTTTGTAGTTTACTAAACTTCTTTAGGAGATTTGTTAATTTTTTGTCTGGTTGAGAAGTGATATTTAGAACAAGACTTGGAACTAGAGGTTCATTCAAAATTGGGAAAGGAGTACATCAAGGCTGTATACTGTTACCCTGCTAATTTAACTTATTTGTATAATGAATTGAAGTGAAGTTTCTCCATCATGTCCGACTCTTTGTGACCCCATGGACTGTAGCCTTGAAAACTCCTCTGTCCATGGGATTTTCCAGGCAAGGATACTGGAGTGGGTTTTTCTTTCTCCAGGGCATCATCCTGACCCAGGGATCGAACTCAAGTCTCCTGCATTGCAGGCAGACTCTTTACTGTCTGAGCCACCAGACAAGCCCCTTATATGCACAGTACATCATGCAAAATGTCAGGCTGGATGACTCACTAGCTGGAATCAAGATTGCTCGGAGAAATATCAACAACCTCAGATATGCAGATGATACAACTCTAATGGCAGAAAGCAAAGAGGAACTAAAGAACATCTTGATGAGGGTGAAAGAGGAGAGTGAAAAAGCTGGCTTAAAACTTCATTTCTTTAGGTCATTTCTTGGAGATTTATTATTTTC
>NW_011485715.1:3843-4606 GCF_000754665.1 Bison bison bison | reverse complement strand
GGTGAGGCCACTGCCAAGCTCTGAGGTTAAGGTGGGTAATACTGACTGAGAAAAGTTGTATATGATTGCTGGCTCTATTGTTTGTCCAAGCAAGGCTGTATGTCAGGCTCTGCAGTTGCCTGTGTTCTCTGGTCAGGCTTCCTAGATCACCAGGACTCAGTACCATACTCAGCAGTAGGTGGGACAAAAACTGTTTCCCTGCCTAGTGGGGCAGCTGAAAAGGCTCCAAGTTCTGCATGGTTCATTGTTTAGGAACCTGAATTATGCAAGACTGTGCACGGAATTCCCTGGCCAGAGATGGTCACAAGTTTTTCTCTGAAGTTGGGAAAAATCACAGTCTGTGGTCTCTGTTTGAGTGCAACCGTAAGCAGGATGTTGGATAAGCTAGAGCATTTCTTGTGTGCTCTGTTAGGTTCCCTTGTTGGGAAGACTGAAAACTCTATTTAGCAATGGGTAGGGCTATGACTTTGCTTTCCTGCCTGGGCAGAGTGGGAAAACCCACTTCGAAGTCAACAAGACTCCGTGGTCTTTACTCAAGTGGACACACCCCAATTCTCTGGCTGAACTGAAACACTGATTTTTCTCTGTGGATGATCAACTCTCTTGCTGGGCTCTCTGATCAAGTGCTGCTGGGGTACCGAGCTCTCCAGGTGTTCTGTCCAGATTTTCTTGTTGGGTGGAGCTGGGAGTTTCACTCAGCACTATGTGAGGCAATTGATTAGCTCCTCAGCTGATGGTGCAGGGAAGTTGGGTCCAAGAAGCC
>NW_011485715.1:892-1196 GCF_000754665.1 Bison bison bison | reverse complement strand
TATCTACCAAAGCCACCAAATTTGATTCTCTCTCCTCACCAAAATTCTCCAGCCTACTCAGATAAGTGCATATGACATCTGATCTCCATTAGGGACAGAAAGGACTCAGTGTCATCTCTAATAATTTTTCTACTTATAGCAGCTGTGGTTGAGTAAGCCAGCTGTTTACATTCTTCATTTACAGTAATTGTTTATCCAGCCCTCTCATATCCCAAGCCAACTACCAAAAGTTCCAAGGATTCTCCAGTTTGTGCTTAGGGTGCTTGTTCTTTCCTTCCTTTAACTCTGGGTCTCTGTGTGTCTC
>NW_011485715.1:0-441 GCF_000754665.1 Bison bison bison | reverse complement strand
TTATATGAAAGGATACAAAAACTTCTGCTTACTTAGGATTAATCTTAGGACTATTTGTTGTCATGGAGTGGACCTGAAGTTAATGACTAGATTGAGGAACAACTTTCAACTGGAGTTGAATTATCAAGAAATAATGCATGAATATATTACTGCATATGTATAGAATCTAGAAAGATAATACTGATGATTCTACTTGCAGGGCAGCAAAGGAGATGCAGACATAAAGACTTTTGGACACAGTGGATAAGGAAAGGGTGGGATGATTTGAGAGAGTAGCATTGAAACATATTACCATATGTAGAATAGATAGCCAGTAGGAATTTGCTGTATAACACAGGGAACCAAAAGCCAGTGCTTTGTGACAATCTAGAGGAATGGGATGAGTAGGGAGGTGTGCAGGATGTTCAAGAGGGAGGGGACATATGCATACCTATGACCAAT
>NW_011485714.1:14704-15368 GCF_000754665.1 Bison bison bison | reverse complement strand
TAAGACCACCATGCTGTGAGGAAGCCCGAGCTAGCCACATGGAAAGGCCATGTAGAGAAGAATCCAGGAACTCAATAGACAGAGAGAATTGAGGCCCCAGATACAGGAACCCAGTCAAGCCATCTTGACCAGTTCCCAGCTGTTTTAGCCATGCCAGCTGAGGCTCCAGAGATCTTGGAACACAGACAAGTCATCCACTGTGTGTTGGGATTCTTTACCCACAGAATCACAAGCAAGGAAAATGATGGTTGTTCTCAGCCACTAAGTTGGAGGGTGGTTCTGTAACAATGGAAAAGAGAAACAGCAGAATGTGTGCAGTCAGAGGTATAGTGTAGTGTTAAGCCCATGGAGCCTGGATAAAGGCTGTCCCGGTACCAACTGCATGACCTTAGGAAGGTCACTGAACCTCTCTGTACTTGAGTTTCTTTTCCTCTATGACAGGGTTAATAATATCTCAGTTTACAGTTGTGATGGTGGAGTTCATGCACGTAAAGCCATTTGAACTGTGCCTGGCACATAATAAGTGTTAGCTAGGGCTTCCCAGGTGGCTCAGTGGTAAAGAATCTGCCTGCCAATACAGGAGACACAGAAGACATGGGTTTGATCCCTGGGTCAGGAAGACCCCCTGGAGAAGGAAATGGCAACCCACTCCAGTATTCTTGCC
>NW_011485714.1:12149-12684 GCF_000754665.1 Bison bison bison | reverse complement strand
GAAGTGGTGGATCAGAGGTGAATGAGAGAAGGGGTGTATGCTCTGTCATGCAGGGCAGTCACTCTTCAGCTCCAGCCCTGTGAGGATTCAGGTCAGACTGCATGCCTAGAGTTGGCAGAGCTTCCGCATTTTTCAAGAGAAACTAAAAGAGCTGATGTTTTAAAAATGCAAAGTCTCCTTGCTTTTTATAAATACTTTCAAATTGCCAAAAAATGATCCTGAAATATTGAGCATGCTCAGCAAAAATATGTCTTTGGGATGCATTCAATCTCCTGGCCACCTCTCCTGGATGCTGTTCCAGTATACGACCCCAGGTATTGAATCAGTCCAGAATATTTAAGCTTGGGTAACCTTTGCCCTTGAGACAGGAAGGGGGCAGGGTATAACCTTTAAAAGAATAGATATAACCTGAAGACACAACATAAACTGGTTAGAACCGACTAGGTTCAAGATGGCTGGTGGGCCAACTTCCACTAGACGTTGAACCTCAGTTCATTGTAACACATCAGCAAGCTAAACGACATACCAACAGATG
>NW_011485714.1:11068-11567 GCF_000754665.1 Bison bison bison | reverse complement strand
CAAATTTCTTGCCTAAAGTCTTCTCAAGTAACCCATGAACACAAATAGTATCCACGGGGCGAAACTTACCTTCCTCTCCTCCATTTGTCTTTCTTTCTTCTTTTTATTTCCTTTCTATCATTAGACATTATTTATAGAATAAGGTCTATGCTCTGGACACTGTGCTTGTTCACTGGATTTAGTAAAACCAAGACAGCTGCAACCACTGTCCTCTGGAGCTAGTGGAAGCTTGAGCAAATGGGGAGAAGGGAATTTACCTGTGATACATGCCTGGGCCTATGGAAGCTTCTCAGTATATACCTGCGGTCATCTCACCATATTCTGAAGCCATAGCCCCATATTATGCTATATAGAGGAAACACATGGATTTTGGAATCTAACAAGCTTTCCTTTGAATCTTGGGTCTGCCTCTTCCTAGATGTGTCACCTTGGTCAAGTTATTAATCATCTTTATGCTCCAGTTGCATCATCTGTAAAATGGAGGCAATAGTGGTACCTA
>NW_011485714.1:9915-10765 GCF_000754665.1 Bison bison bison | reverse complement strand
ATGTCTCTTTACCATCCTTCATGCTGGCCTTGGTTGCAGTTAGTAAAAAGTCCAGGAATCCTGGCCACTGGTGTGCAGAAGTCAACTTGTATCAGCTCATAAGAGCAGTTTGGGCATGTTTCCCCATTCTCTGTTTGGAGACATTTCACTGATAGCTTCAAATGGGCCATGTGGGAATATTTACACCACAGAAATTGGCAAACATTATAAATCACGGTCGGTCACCCTGCAAAGAGATGGTTGGTAAGTATTTACCTCCATTCCACTGCTCAGGACTAGATGGAACCCCACTAGGTCATCTGGTTCATCCCCTGCTTTCAGGGCTGGTACTGGGGTGAACAAGCAAGATGCCTAGGCTGAAACTGTAAGATGTCACTTTCTTAAGGTTATGGAAAATCAGGCTTGGTGCACCATCCTGAGAATGAGTGCTTTCTTAAATATGCCTTGGGCACCTTGCTTGTTTCATCCTAGTCCCCACTCGGCTTTGTTTCCATACAATGATGCTTTCAATCAGTATTTATTGATCATCCACTATTTGCCAAATTCTTGTCTAGAAACAAACAGCATCCTTGGCTTTATGGAGCTTCTATTCTAGTGGGGAAGGGCAGGAATAAACATGGTAAATAATCAAACATAATATGTTAGATAGTGTGAAGTGCAAAGGCAAAAAAAAAAAAAAAAGAAGCAAGGAAGGGGATATAGGAAATATTTTGAGGTGAGTTACAATTTTAGATAGCGGGATCAGGGTAGAACCTCACTGAAAAGTGACCTTTGAATAGAGACCTAAAGAGAGTAAACAACTTAAGACTAATGGCCTCTTCCATAGTTTGAGAGCTCTCTAGGCAAAGAG
>NW_011485714.1:7854-9133 GCF_000754665.1 Bison bison bison | reverse complement strand
CGTAGGAGTGTTGTGGAGAATTCCATCCAATTCATCTTACAGTATCTCTTTTTTTGAGAATCCTTGGAGGATGTTTCTCTCATATCTGAGGGAAAAAAAATGAGCTTCTTTTTAAACTTATGGAAACTAGGAATCCTGTAACTAATCAAGTTTCTATCCTTGCCTTTGCTGCTAGCAAGCTTAGAAATAAATTTGTGGCCCACATCTTCAGAAACAGAGGAGTCTTTTAGCAAGCATTTTTTTCCTAGGTGAATCTTGCCTCCCTGGGTTTTTGTTTCCTTTGATAATTCTAATTTTCTTTTGGCTTTGCTTTTAGCATTTCCTTGTTTTCTTGTTTTTACTATGAAAGCCATCTCAAATAATTTTCAGAGTAAAGTGGAATATAAAAAGTAGAGTAATCATAAGAGACAATGACATGAAGTGAGTCTTAAAGGCTGGGCTTATAGGATGGACAGAGAGAAAAGGATAGGGTTGGCAGCAGGAGCAGAGAAACCAAAGCCTGAGGACTAATGGTGCGCACTGGGGAGACTGAGATGGACAGGAGAGTGGCTCCAAGGAGAACTTCTGGAATCAGACAAACTTGGGTTGGAGTCTCAACGTTACAACTTTTATGAGTTTTATTTAATGTAGCTGAGCCTTGGTTTCTTATCTATAAAATGAGAATAAGCTATATGAGTCTGATAGAGTTGTTGTGAGAGCTAGTTTCATTGAGGCATCAAGAAATATTTACTGAGGGCCCCCCATGGGCCAGGCACTTGGCTGGACAGTGTGAGTACAGGAGTAAATCCATGACAATGGTGGCCTTGCTCCTTACGGAGCTGACAGTCAACTGGGAATAAAGCATGTGCTTAGCATATGGCAAGTGCTCAACAAATGACCTAAATAATCATATAAATAACAAATAATAACAACAGGCTAGACAGTCTTGCATGTTCAGGGCATGAGAATTATGGGAATTATTGTCTGAGCTGCAGTGCAGAGGAAAGGGACAGGAAGATGATGAAGCTGGAAAAATATAAAGAGGACAGAGATCTTGAAAGGCTTTGTATAAGATACTATGGAGTTTGGAGTCGTATAGAGTTTTTAAGTGTGTATGTGTTTTGTGTGTGGTGGGAGTGGGAGGAGGAATAAATTTAGACTCACTCTATAGAAAACAAAATTACAGTTACCAAAGGGGAAAGGCAGGGGAGAGGAATAAATTAGGAATATGGGATTAACAGATACACACTACTATATACAATAAACAACAAGGATTTACTGTATAGCACAGGGAACTATA
>NW_011485714.1:4710-7581 GCF_000754665.1 Bison bison bison | reverse complement strand
AAGAAGCCAGTGTGGCTGGAGCTGGGTGAGATGGAGGGGAAGAGAGAAAGGACAAAGAGAGACAAGAGGAAGAAGTAACTGAAAAACCAAAAAGATTCATGACGCAGGAAATGGCAAGATTTTCTTTATTTAAGGAGGCACTGTTAGGTTTGAGGCACAGGACCCAAACCTAGAAGGGTACAGGTAGGTTGCAGCAGACATTCAGAATGCAATCCAGTGACACCATGTCACCGTGTCATCTATGACAAGAAAGAAGGAGCTACTACCCAGACATCACTGGATTATTTTTTCAAGAGGGTAGAATCCAGCAAGGAACCAGAACCTGTGCCTTCAAAGTTAGATGCGAGTGAAATTGCAGCTTGCCCTCTGTCTCCTATTGCTGATGATCCTTTAGCTCTACCATCCCCCACCCCCTCCATGCTCCAGTCAGTAACTCTTCTTGCTTGCTCACTCAATGCCAGCCCCTGTATGCAAACTGTTGTACTGTACTACTGTATTTTCCGAGGGACTGAGCTGTAAGATTAAAAATGTTTTCTTTAATTTTTTGTGCTTGTTTTTTATATATTACTTGTGTGAAAAGTATTGTAAACCTATTACAGTACAGTACTATATAGCCAACCGTGTTAGTTGGGTACTTAGGGTAACTTTGTTGCACTTACGAACAAATTGGACTTACTAATACACTCTCCGAATGTAACATGTTCATATGCAGGGGACTTACTGCCCTTCCTCATTGCCCTGTGAAGATTATTATTTCCTATCTAAAGATATGAAAATTGAAGTTTAGAGAGATTAGGGAGCTTCCTAAAGATTAATAAATGGTTAATAAATGGTGGAGTTAACTTCTGAACCCTGGGTATATGCCTTAATGGCAGATAATGCATAACTTTATCTCATTTCATCCTTACAACCCCCTTGTTAGATAATATTATCTTCATCTTATGGACTGAGTCTCAGAGAGGTTAAGTAACTTTTCCAAAGTCACACAGCTTATATGTAGTATAACTCTACATGCAAATTTTGGCTGGTACTACTCAGACGGTAAAGCATCTGCCTACAATGCGGGAGACCCCGGTTCGATCCCTGGGTTGGGAAGATCCTCTGGAGAAGGAAATGGCAACCCACTCCAGTACTCCTGGCTGGAAAATCCTATGGATGGAGGAGGGTGGTAAGCTACATTCCATGGGGTCGCAAAGAGTCGGACATGACTGAGCGATTTCACTTCACTATTAAAATGGGCAGATTTATGTTTGTACTTAAATTCTAAGTGCTATACAGCTTTATGGACTTCCCAGGTGGCTCAGTGGTAAAGAACCTGCCTTCCAGTGCAGGAGATGCCAAAGACACGAGTTTGATCCCAGGGTCAGGAAGATCCCCTGGAGGAGGAAACAGCAACCCACTCCAGTATTCTTGCCTGGAGAATCCCCATGGACAGAGGAGCCTGGCAGGCTACGGTCCATAGGATCACAAAGTTAGGCACGACTGAGCACGCATGCTATATAGCTTTAATGTTTTTGGTCAGTAGATAGATCAACTGAACAGTCGTTCTTGTTTTAAATGGGCCACCTTTTCCATGTGTGCCCTGGGAAAGAGCTAGAAGCAACTCTTGAACTTTACCTCACATTGAAAGAGCTTTATAGCTCTTTCTGAGGCTTTTGCATTTTAACAAAGGTTGGAAACCAGAGCTCATATCCAAGTTAGCCTTGTCCCCTGCCCTTCACATCGATATATCCCCTCTCCCACAAAGCTTGTTGCCACAAAAGCCACTGGAGAAGGGAAGAGGAAGCTGTGCACAGGGAGATTTGGCCTGTCTACTAAAGAAGCCAACAGCAGCAGAAGCTAATGAATCCGGGCTTGACAGGTCTCTTTCTGCCAAAAAAAAAAAATTCATTATAAAATGTCCCTGTCTCTTGAAGCCTCTCAGCACTGCTTTTGATTCATGGGAGATAAGCTTAGAGTTGCAAGTCTGCCACCTTATTGCCACACAAAACATTAATCTTCTGGGTTTTTTCACCCTCCTGACAGCACAGAGTAATCAGACAGAATTACAGCTCTGAGACATTCATGATCATAGGATTTGTGCCAAATAAACTGCCCAGGTTTTGATATCAGTGGCTGGTTATAGCTTTTTTTTCCTATCTTTTTTCTGTTTCTGGGAACTCAAGGGCACCTTTCTATATTTCTGTCCCATATATATTTCTTCAAAAAGCCTTAATTCTCCATTAGCAAAAGAAATTCATTTATGCTACCCAAAGCTAGCATTTGCAGATATACAACCAGAAGCCTGGTAGCCCTGGATTCTAGGAGCCTACCTTCCAGGCTCTGTTTCCTGAATGTGTGGGCAGAGTGTAGAGCTGGGGATGAGAGCAGGGGCACTTACGAAAGGCAAGATCTGTGTAAAGTCATGATAGGGGATAGGATTGAGGGGGTGGGGTGCTTCTCCTTCCCCTCTTTCTCAGTGGAAGGCTTCTGTTGCCTGAAATTTCACCATGCATGCTTGATTTCTTTAGCTTCAGGTTTGAGTCCCTGTTTGAAGGCACAGGTCTTTGGGAGAAGCACATGAATATGTTTCAGGGACTGAGTTTGTCTTTCTCGATGTGTAACTAGCTGAAAGTAGGGCTGTTTTTTAGGTAATTTAATGCTTTCAAATAGGTAGCACATTCACATGATTCAAAATTTTAAATAAAGGATCAAAAATTGATCCTATTTAAAAAGGATACATTAAGAAGTCTTCCTTCTACCTTGTCTTAAATTACCCCAGTCTTTGCCCAATCCTCTTACCATTTTTATTAACTTGTTTAACCTTTAATATTTGTGCAAATATGTGTGTGTGTTTCATCTTTTCCTCCTTTCTTTCATGAAGGTAGTATA
>NW_011485714.1:3148-3846 GCF_000754665.1 Bison bison bison | reverse complement strand
GGTGAATTCTTAACCACTGGACAACCATGGAAGTCCCTCAATCATCTTTTTAAACAAGTGCATGATACTACATTGTACAGATGAACCACAGTTTGCTTATCCAGTTCCTTGTGGACATTTGGGCTATTTCTAACCTTTCACCATTCTAAACAAGGAATAACCCTGTACATGAGTTGTTTTGCAAGTGTGAAAGTCTACCTGTAAGATAAATCCCCAGAAGGTAAATGTTTCTAAATGTTGATAGACATTGCCTGGTTGGCCTCTCTGGAGGTTGGACAATTTTGTAATCCCAACAGCAATGCGTAAGAGTGTTCATTTCTCTACTACTTTTCAGTGGAGTGTTGTCAAGTGTTCGGATTTTGGCAAGTTGAATAAGAAGGAAATAGTTTACAACTTTAGTTTTAATTTACACTTATTATGAGTAGGGTGAAGCACATTTTCATATGTTACAAGTCTGTGGGCTTTGTATTTGTTCGTTTCTTCATTAAACCTTCTGCAACATTCAACAGATACTTGTTGAGCACTGACTATGTAGCATTTGGGATACATCAGTGAACAAAGAAGACAAAAATCCCTGCCTTCCCTAGAACTTACATTCATTTACTTATTGGTTCATTCCTTCTTTTGCTGGTGAATTCGGAGATGAAGTGATAGGTAAGAAGGGAGGTGGTTTCCAGGGATTGGGCCACCGCCCAATT
>NW_011485714.1:2566-2782 GCF_000754665.1 Bison bison bison | reverse complement strand
ACGTCACCCAGGGTGGCCCCTTTAAGTGCCTGACGCATTGAACAACAGAGAAGGACCCCAGGCAAGGGAGCCCTCTAAATGACTGAACCAGCAGAGCTGTGGAGAGAGACTGGCCAAAGAGGCCTTCTGATTGCCAGCTACAAGAGGCTTGAAAAAAGACTCTGATAGGACCATAACTCCTGCAGCAGATGCAGTCCGTGTCCCTGCACACTTGGA
>NW_011485714.1:1571-2170 GCF_000754665.1 Bison bison bison | reverse complement strand
CCATCAGGGCGGGGTGTTCTCTAGGCAAGAATACTGGAGCATATTGGCCAAGACTAGTTGCCATACCCTTGTAGATCACTATATTTCCTGCTGCCCTAGCCGCCAACTCCCCTGACTACCTGGTGCTGCCAGAACCCCTGCAACCCAAGCAGCTGCACCACCTCCACACCTGGCACTCACAGGGGCAAACCCAACCCCTCCAGGGCAGCCTCAGGAGCAAACCCCAGTGGACGACCCGCGTGCAGAGGTGGAAATAAACCCACAATTGAAACCCAGGGGCAATGTGGCTTCAGAAGAAGATCCAAAACCTTACCACCAGCTGTACAAGCTGCAGATTGGCAGACTCTGTGTCTATGGAATAATAAAAGGGTCATTGAGAGCTCCCACAAAAGAAAACACAGTAGTTCTGATAGCTGTGGACATTGGAGGCAAGAACACACAGAAGTAGAACCAGACTAGAATCTGAGCTGCCCCCACAGCAGGTCCAGAGATTAGCACGGTGTTGGAGAACATCCTAGGGAGGTGAGGGGGCTGTGACTCCCAGTGAGGGAAAAGACTCTGACAGCAGTGACTCAAGAAAAAAATTTATTATTCTTTTG
>NW_011485714.1:0-764 GCF_000754665.1 Bison bison bison | reverse complement strand
ATTTTTACTGTTGTTATAAACCTCTGTCTCTATGTTGGGCTTTTGCAGTTTGGTGGAGTTTTCCTTTTTTCCCCCCTTTCTTCTTTCTTCTCCCATTCTTTTTTCTTTTTTTTATAATTTTAATTTTTTAAAAAACCTATTATATTTTTTCTACATTTACTCCTTTGTTTGCCTTTCCTACTCTTCTTTTCCCTTGCAGTTAATCTTTAATGTATACAAATCTTCTTCATCTACCTCTTTTTAACTTTGCATATCTATTCTTTCTTTCCTTACCTCTCAACATATTTGTTAGTATTGTTTTCGTTGCTTTGTTCCCCACTTGGCACCTTGCTTTAGTTTTGTTTTCCAGTTTGTGCTTTAATTAGTTTTGTTCTTAACTGGTAAATATAATTTTTTATTTCCTTTGTTGGCCAGGTCAATCTACTGTATTTTATTTTTGTTGAACTGTTTTCACTTTGCTCATGGGTGTATATGTATATGTGTATATTCCATTACTTTAATTATTATTTGCCTGATTTTGTAATTGCCATTTGTCTGGGGTTCATCTTTGGTTTCTCGTTTTTGGATATTTGTTTTCCTCTCCCTTAATGCCATTACAAACCACTTGTGGAATCATCATTCCTGACCAAAGATCAAGCCCTGAGCCTTTGGAGTGGGAGGACTGACTCCAAGACCCTAGACTACCAGAGAACTAACCCTGCTGCTGCTGCTGCTAAGTCGCTTCAGTCATGTCCAACTCTGTGTGACCCCATAGATGGCAACCC
>NW_011485713.1:13783-14593 GCF_000754665.1 Bison bison bison | reverse complement strand
GACGACAGAGGATGAGATGGCTGGATGGCATCACTGACTCGATGAACGTGAGTCTGAGTGAACTCTGGGAGTTGGTGATGGACAGGGAGGCCTGGTCTGCTGCGATTCATGGGGTCGCAAAGAGTCGGACACGACTGAGCGACTGATCTGATCTGATCTGATCGAGTATCTCCTACCAAGGTTCAGCTCTCTCTTCCTAGAGTCACCTATCTTGGAGTCCTTTTAACACCAACAAAAAGATATACTACTACTGATAGTAAGTCCCTTATATCCACCTTAACACTCCCTACATCAAAAACAGAGATCCAGTCCTTCTTGGGGTTAGATGGATATCTACACCTCTGGATTCCTAATTTCATCCTCTTGGCACAACCCCTATATCAAGCTACCTGAGGAGATCTTTCAGAACCCCTAGAGAAAATCAAGTATCTGTTCAGCCTTTAAGACCCTTAAGCAAACCATTCTCTCAGCCCCATCTCTAACATTCCCTGACCTTTCTCTCCCCTTTATACTCTATGCTACCAAGAGACACAAAATTGCCCTAGGAGTTTTGAGACAAAATCAGGACCCCTCCTTAACCCCTGTCATTTATCTATCAAAGCAATTAGGTACTAAAATTCAAGGATGGTCAGCCTGCCTACGTGCTCTGACAGCAGTTGCACTCCTCACTCAGGAAAGTAAAAAACTTACTTTTGAAGCACCCACTGTCATTCATTCACCACATGACTTTATGGACTTTCTCACAAATCCATGACCCTCTATCTCCTTCACACATTCAACTAATTCATGTCACCCTTCTCGAATCTCCCG
>NW_011485713.1:11971-13412 GCF_000754665.1 Bison bison bison | reverse complement strand
CACAACCACAAGGAGACTGGTTACAAAAACAGGGCTGCTATGTCCTTCCCCAATCTCAGGCCACACAGATTCTAACAGGCCCTACACCTAGGCACTAAACCTCTTTATCATCTCTTAAGACCTCTTATCACCTATCCTAACCTTCCTTCACTCCTACAACAAATCACTCACTCTTGCATTATCTGTTCCTCAGTTTCTCCGCAGGGAGCCCCTAAAGCCTATTCCCAACACATCAGGCTCCAGGACATATCCCAGGAGAGGACTGGCAAATTGACTTCACTCACATGCCTCCAACATGAAAAATAAAACTCATGTTCACTCTAGTAGACACTTTTTCAGGGTGGATTGAGGCTTTTCCTATGAGATCAGAAGCTACCTCAGAGGTAACACAGTTTCTCATATGAGAAATTATCCCTCGCTTTGACCTCCTACTCTCTCTCCAATCCAATAATGGGCTAGCTTTTATCTCCCAAATCACTCAACAGGTAGCCCAATCCCTTGGAATAACCTGGAAATTACATATTCCTTACAGACCCCAATCCTTGGGAAAAGTAGAAAAGGCAAATTCTATTCTCAAAAAGCACCTAACCAAACTCTCTCTTCTCTAGAACTACAAAGGCCACAGACTGAACTCCCTTCCATGGCTTTGGCTCACGTTAGGGCTACTCCACAGGCCCCATCTTTCCTCAGTCCTTTTAAGCTCATGTATGGATGCCCTTTTCTCTTAGGTCAGTTCCCTACTGCCAGCCCCTTGCTGGGAGATTATCTTCCTACCCTTAACCTCATTAGACACCTCATGAGAGAACATGCAGATTGCTCTCTCCCAAAGCCTTATCAAAGGAATTCAGCCGACTTAACACTCATACCCCAGAGTCCTGCTTAAAACCTTACACCATAAGGATCTGCAACCTCGATGGACTGGTCCATTTGAGGTCATTCTAAACATACCAACAGCTGTTAAACTAGCAGGTCATTCCTCTTGGTTTCACATCTCTAGATTAAAGCAGGCCCCAGAAAACTCTCCATCTCTGCCAAGAAACATTCCCTGCTCAGACACTCCTTGCTACACCAGTACTGTTCTGGGACTCACCAGGCTTTGACTGGATCAAATTCCAGAAAAAACAGAACAGCCAAAAGCAAATATTGATAAGTAAAGCAAAAACAGATGTATTGATTACTAATTGGAATGGGATTTCCCTTACTTAGCCTATTCACAGTAGGATTTTACTTATGTCTTCCCCTGAGTGGACTATCATTCAAAAGCTTTCCCTCTGTTTTACCAACTTCTCCATAGTTCTTGTTTTTTGGGGCGTGGCCCTCCTCTTACTGTGATCAACCTAGATGAATTCATCATCCACTTTCCTTCACATAATAACACAAGCACTTACCTTTCCTGGAAACACCACTGTTACTGATCTCCCCTTACTCCTTGACTTTATAA
>NW_011485713.1:10399-11871 GCF_000754665.1 Bison bison bison | reverse complement strand
ACTGGTCTCCCCTAACTCCCTGACCTTATAACCGATCTTTGGCTACAGGGAGATTTCAGAGTTCACAACAACCCAAATTGATTTCTACACCTGGATTCTTAGTTTTATCATTTTCTCCCCTTAGTCATGACACGTCACATCATTATTTTACTCTTACTCCCTCTTCTTTTGCAGTTCAAAACTTCACATTAATACCTTTCCTATAACTCACCCTGCCCCAAACCTTGCCTACCTATTAAGAACTCTATATCTGACCCATCGTTTACTCAGTACCTCGAACCCAACCTTGGCCAGTGATTGCTGGATTTGCTTATCCATCTCCTTGCCCAGAAGATCAGCACTCCCCATTTCCACAGATAAATGGACTCACAAAAACACTTCTCTTTATCACAAAGATAGAGGAGAATCTCTCTTTTTATCATACATATGTTATTTATACTCAATTGATCAAATTCACAATCCCGACAAGATACTGACCTCCTTCCTTACAGATCTCACTTCTCCTCATAAAGGACCAGCTATAGGAGGACCCACCACTTCTGACATTTGTCTACAAGAACAGGCTCCTTTCTGTTTTTCCAGATAAAGCTCTATAAACAATTCTTACTCCCAACTAGGAACTATACCGCCACACCTCTGTAATCACATTTCACATCTCTCCTTCCCTTCAGGCCGATCTATTATGTCTCAGGAACTGCAGGACATTCTCTTACTTTCTCAGGGAGACTCACTTCTGCATATGCGGTAAATACTCCTCTTGTAGGGGCTTCACTGGTGAGTTCACTGTCAGTTTCAGAGACTACTAACAAGTTCCCAGAAAGACTCCTATTTGCTATTGATTTAAGCTGTTGTCTTCTTACTCGTGGAATATTTTTCTTATGTGGAACCACTACCTATTTATGTATTCCACTTACTGGACAGGAACATGTACCCTGGTATATCTGGCTCCAGATACTTTTATTGCTCCTAACAATTAGACCCTTCTATCCCACTAACTCATAACTGACCCAGATGGGAAATTCAATTCATTCCTCTATTAATCAGTTTAAGAATAGCTGCTGGGATTGGGACAGGGACCCCAGGACTCACAACCTCTTTAAATTACTATCAAAGCCTTTCTAAAGACCTCACTGAGAGCCTAGAAGAAAGAGCTACCAGCCGTCAGTTCAGTTCAGTCATTCAGTCATGTCTGACTCTTTGTGACCCCATGGACTGAAGCACACCAGGCCGCCCTGTCCATCAGCAATTCCCGGAGTTTACTCAAACTCATGTCCATTGATTCAGTGATGCCATCCAACCACCACATCCTCTGTCATCCCCATCTCCTCCTGCCTTCAATTTTTCCCAGCATCGAGGTCTTTTCCAATGAGTCAGTTCTTTGCATCAGGTGGCCAAAGTATTGGTGTTTCAGCTTCAGCATCAGTCCTTCCAATGAATATTCAGGACTAATTTCCTTTAGGATGGACTGGTTG
>NW_011485713.1:9446-9777 GCF_000754665.1 Bison bison bison | reverse complement strand
TGTTGTCCAATATGGTAGTTGCTAGGCACTTTTCCTTTCATGCATTGGAGAAGGAAATGGCAACCCACTCCAGTGTTCTTGCCTGGAGAATCCCAGGGACAGGGGAGCCTGGGGGACTGCCGTCTATGGGGTCACGCAGAGTTGGACACGACTGAAGCGACTTAGCAGCAGCTAGGTTGGTCATAACTTTTCTTCCAAGGAGCAACTGTCTCTTAATTTCATGGCTGCAGTCACCATCTGCAGTGATTTTGGAGCCCCCAAAAATAAAGTCTGCCGCTGTTTCCACTGTTTCTCCATCTATTTGCCATGAAGTGATGGGACTGGATGCCAT
>NW_011485713.1:6628-8853 GCF_000754665.1 Bison bison bison | reverse complement strand
GGCCCTCTCCTTCTACTTACCCTTATTCTAACTTTCAGCCCATGTTTAATGCATCTTTTTTCAAAATTTCTTCAGGATCACTTACAAGCCTTCACCAATCGAACTGTCCATGAGCTACTTCTAACTCGCTCAAATTATCAAAAACTTCGACCCCACACAAATCCCCTTGACCCACATTCCACCCTTTTCTTATCTCACCCCCATGACACCCTTGTCCTGCATGAAGCAGTTACAGAAGATTGACCTTCGGCCTTTATCCTAAATCAAAAAGGCGGAAATGATAGGGTCCACATGGGGTCTCACTGATAAGATGGTTCATTATGTTGACCTTGCAAACAAAGAATAAATCACAGTGATCCTTGAAACTGACCAAATTGCCCAAATGGCATCCTGTTATCTCACTGGCGCCTATCTTCTCAAAGCTGCAAGACCACCAGATTCCAGACCTCCAGCTATGTGATCTTCCCTTCAAAGAATTTTTCATTGGTGGAGTATAAGAAAGACCCTGACAGAAAAAGAGAATGCTGGTTCTCCTTAAAGGCCAGTCACCCTCTCTTTTCCCTCTAATACATTTCCTTTTCTTGCCTGACTGCCCGGCTTGCTGTCTTTTTCTCTGCACTCGCCTTACAGACTGCACCTTACATACACCTGGCAAAATTGGGCTTGACAGTAAATGCATCTGTATTGCCTAGTGACTCTGAAAGCCCATTAGTTCTGTATTTATGTCACCTTATCTTACATGGATGAGAACCCATGATCTGGACCAACATAATGGCTAAACATATCATTTCTTTCAAAGATAGAAAAGTTGGTGTGAAAATCAATGAAAAATGGAGAGAAGGAACAATAGTAGTTGAGGTTAAAAGAATGACTAAATGGGTTATAGAATAATGGAAATTCAATACTGATGTCTCAAGAGAGTCTCAGAGGAAGAAAAGGTTATCATCTCTTAGCACAACTAGACCCTAATGCTCAAAAGGATGAAGTCACATATTTTCCAAGACCACCCCTGCTTTTTGAACCAGATAGGGTCAAATAGAAAGCTGTAAACCCAATTGGCATTACTCTTGGAAGGACTTTGGTCATTCAATATGATGAAACTTTCTTGCGTGCTAAATCGCTTCAGTTGTGTACAACTCTGTGGGACCCTATGGACTGTAGTTTGCCAGGGTCCTCTGTCCATGGGATTCTCCAGGCAAGAATCCTGAAGTAGATTGCCATGCCCTCCTCCAAGGGATCTTCCATACCCAGGGATTGAACCTGTGTCTCTTACATCTCCTGTATTGGTAGGCAGGTTCTTTACCACTAGCACCACCTGGGAAGCCTATGATGAAACCTGCCCTATAGTTAATGACTGAGGTTGGGAAGATGCTCCAATGGAGTAGGAAATGGCAACCTGCTCCAGTATTCTTCTCTGGGAGATTCCATGGACAGAGGAGCCTGGTGGGCTACAGTCCATAGAGTCACAAAGAGTCAGACATGACTGAGTGACTGAGCATGGGTGGAATCACTAGCAATGTTCCAGTATCTTTTGACTCTTATTTTTAAGGTTATATCGAGTACAAAGGGTATCATTTGGGAAGGCATTTGCAGAAACTACTCCCTATTGAGCAGTTGGTCCATGGAATATATAGCTCCTGGCAGACTAATTAATCTGTGTTATAAAAAACTAGAAAGGTCCCTCGTTATAATGAATGAAAGGTACCAGCAGGCTTCCCACCATGCCACAATATATTGTGCACAGAAATATATTACTCTTGTTTTTGTGGATGGAATATAAAAAAGATTCTTAGTGGGAGTAAAGCAGTGGACATCACATGATATGTTCCAATTCCCCTAGGGAATGATCCCATCTTGAGCAACTACCTTAAATAAATGTCATATGACAATACTGATACAGATGAACCAATGTATTAGTAGCGTGAGTGAAAGCCTTCTTAGTGTATAATACTGATAGAAAATGACTGTCCTAGGATAGGATGGATTTAGCTAACCATTAGCTCTAGAGTATGTTAAATAGTTCTGCACAAATTTATCACAAGGTACAAATAATGGTAGATTAAGATGGAAAATGACTAATCAAAATAGTATAAAATATGAAAATATTTCCCTTGGTAGATGGATTAGTCATTTTATTAAATCTATCCCTTCCCTATGGTGGCTTCTCCAACTCTTAGGCATATTCATGATTATACTATTGCTGCATTTGTTATATAAATGCTATA
>NW_011485713.1:4293-6528 GCF_000754665.1 Bison bison bison | reverse complement strand
GGATTCCTCAATTCCTGCATTTTCTAAAGAAAGTTCTCTCTTCAGAACCAGCCTTTGACTAACTCCTGGGAAATAGTCTCTGTATGCTGGAATATTCTACCTGACCAGTTTGATTTTGTATATCAGGTGAGTTTATAATTTATGCTGAAGGCCCGTTTTGGCTTGGGAATAGGACGAGGGGCAAAGGCTTAAATAGGTGAGATCAGTCACATGCATGTGTGATTGACTGCCCTGTAATCCCTAGCCACCAAAGCTCAGGTGAGCTTCCTTGGTTGGCAATGCTTCACATGAGTTGTCAACACATTGTTTCTGGAGAAATTTAAGCATGTCTTCGTGTAATCCACTGGGAGGGGTCACTGGAAAGCTTGAGACTGGTTTCTCCTGAATGTCATCTCATGTACCTTTTCCCTTTCATATTTTGACCCATTTGACCTGAATTTTCACTGTAATAAACTGTAACTGTAGACATAACAGCTTTAAAAAATTTACTTAAGTCTTTGGAGCAAATGAATGAGCATGAGTGTGAAACAACTTGTGTATTTAAAGGTAGGCCACATGGAAGAAAATTTAAGTCAAGATAAATAAACCAAGTTCAGAATGTTCCTTAATGTGATTTTGTTCATTCATTATTTGGAGTGGTAGAGATTAGAGTGGTTGACCTCTCAACTATGAATCTGACCCTCAGAATGAACATATGTATCACAGTTTCCACACAATGCTACACTCATGTAGGAGGTATGGTAACATTTTGGTTTTATGAGCATCTGTGTTATTATTTTAGGCTGATCATACAGAATTACAGGCAGAGAAGGTGGAAAACCTGCATCATTTACAGGCCTATTCAAAATCTATCACCACAGTGTGTTTGTATGTGTCTTGTTTTTGTGGGTTGAGGTGTATATATTTAGGGTTGAGGATGCTTTATTCATTTTTATTGTGGAAGACATACTGGCAGTTCTTATTAAAAGAATCCTGAAGAGGATGCATCACCTGCCTCTTAGTTGATTCTATGAACTAAGATGATAGGGCACCTATGCTAGATGGGGCAATTTGATATTTCATAAAACAGAGCTCTCTCTACTTTTCTAAGCAAGCTTACTTGTTTTAGAAACTTTCTTTATAGTGCCTTAATGATGTGTCATATGCTATTACATATCTGCATAGAATAATAATAATTTTCACACTAAGAAACACACACAGATGAGGTTATAAGACAGGAGTTGGTGTTTCTTTTCAGTGAATTGTCAGATATTAGATACCCTATAATATTTTGGAGGTCATACAAATATCTGTCCTAATTACTCAACTCTGCCATTGTAACAGGAAAACAGCTGTAGACATCAAGATAAAAAATGGGGAGGGTAACTCTGTTCAAATATGATAGATTTTTTTAAGGCAGTGGGCCAGGTACAGTCACCAGGATTTAATTTGTTGACCCCTGTTATAAAGGATTAGATTTTAAATGTTTGGGAAAATTTGATATTATTTTGGGGGGCTCCAATTCATCACCTTGCTTACAACTACTCATGTAGCTGAGCATTATTTTGAAAACCAGCTCTCTAAAGGAATATTTTTCTTTTCCCACCAGTCATTTAAATCTCAACATGGCTTCCCTTCACCTGTAGCATAAAGCACAAGACCCTTAACAAAGACTGTTTTATGTCAGTGCGAGCTGGTAGATATTGTTGATAATGCAGTAAGTAATTTATTCTATTAATTATTTTTTGAGGAAAAAGTATAGTCTTTTCAGTATGCGTTGCTTACTTTCTTGCATGAAAGAGGAAGCAGATGGTAGGTGAGAGATATCTGAATCTCTTAATCAACATTCTTTAGAGTGTGCATGGGTGCTGTGGCCAGGATTCTGATAATCGTGTTTGTCCTTTACCACTTGCCTCCCATTTGGATCTGATATTTGAGAATACCACAGGGAGGCAGGAAATCAAGGGGAGAGAGAAGCAGGTTTCATTTCCTTTCTTCTTCCTTTTGGTCTCAGTGTCATCCCAACAAAGGCCCTTCACACAGCAGTGGTTTAAGTAGGAGCACTAAGAACAGCTTTGATATTTCTTCTCATTACAGGGACATTGGACATCACACCCCTTCAGAAAATTCAGCAGCATCAGGAAGCTAGTTACTTCTGTCAACTTAAAAAAATACACAAGGTGAGAGTTGTGAGTTAAGTTTTATTTGGGGCAAAATGAGGACTATAGCCTGGGAGACAGCATTTCAGATAGCTCT
>NW_011485713.1:1977-2310 GCF_000754665.1 Bison bison bison | reverse complement strand
CATGAAGCAACATTTAGAACTGGACATGGAACAACAGACTGGTTCCAAATAGGAAAAGGAGTACGTCAAGGCTGTATATTGTCACCCTGCTTATTTAACTCCTATGCAGAGCACATCATGAGAAATGCTGGGCTGGAAGAAGCACAAGCTGGAATCAAGATTGCTGGGAGAAATATCAATAAGCTCAGATATGCAGATGACACCACCCTTATGGCAGAAATTGAAGAGGAACGAAAAAGCCTCTTGATGAAAGTGAAAGTAGAGAGTGAAAAAGTTGGCTTAAAGCTCAACATTCAGAAAACGAAGATCATGGCATCTGGTCCCATCACTTCA
>NW_011485713.1:0-348 GCF_000754665.1 Bison bison bison | reverse complement strand
GATGGCTGGATGGCATCACTAACTTGATGGACGTGAGTCTGAGTGAACTCTGGGAGTTGGTGATGGACAGGGAGGCCTGGCGTGCTGTGATTCATGGAGTCAAAAAGAGTCGGACATGACTGAGCGACTGAACTGAACTGAACTGAACTGAAGGACATAATGAACAGCACAGGGTATATAACCAACATTTTATAACTTTCTATAAAATATCAAATCATTATGTTGTACACCCAAAACTAATGTTACATTGTAAGTCAACCATAGTTCAATAAAAAATAATAGGAAGAACAGGATGGCGGAGGAGTAGGTGGACATGGAGTCCATCTCTCTCCACTGACACTTCAGGAG
>NW_011485712.1:20141-20733 GCF_000754665.1 Bison bison bison | reverse complement strand
TTTGTTTTTTTTCCTGTTAATCTGTCTTATGGCAATTTGATTATTGGACCAGCCAGAGAATTCATAAAGGAACAGGAAAAAGTCTTTTTTGTTTTTTAAGGAAACAGTTTTTCTCCCCAAACATTTAGATATTTCCAAACTATTATATCCTATAAATTACCCAGAATTATATACATGTTTATCTTAAGAAGCAAGTGAGGATATCAGAGCAACCACATCATTTATTAGAAATAAAATTTTGGTTTACATGTTTCTGGTTAGAAGCACTTCTTTTTCAAAGGCCTGGTAAGCACTCACCATCTGCTTAGCTGGTTTAGAACATATGCTCTTGTTCCTACCTTTAAAAGGGTAAATTCCCTGTATGATACATGTGCAAAACTCCAAGTAGAGTTAATTGGGATTATATGTGAAGAACAAAGGGAAAATTATTTCCAAAGAGTGAATAAACCTGTATACATTCATGACCACTATCATCCTCTTTTAAAGAAAAAGAAAACCTCAGATGCTATAACTTACAAAAAACTAGATTGTCTGCAAAGAAAAAAAGAGGAAGAAAAAGAAAAAGAAGCATTTATCCTCCGTCAGAGCAAAA
>NW_011485712.1:19092-20041 GCF_000754665.1 Bison bison bison | reverse complement strand
AGTCCAAATTTCTAAAATTAGGTTGCCAGGAACTCGAAATGCAGTTTTAGAAATTTGGACTAATAAAGTTAATCTGTATATCAGGACCCACAAAATGGAGGCTGCCCCAATTGTTTGGCCCAATTCACAAATCTAAACCTAAATCAACCTGTATTTATGGTAAACACCTATCAAATAAAGCTAACATTCACCAGTTATAATATTTTCAACTCAGCTCCAGCTAGCTCACCTTATCCTAGAACTTGCTCTTCTTCTAAGGAAATCTCTGACCTCCTAGGCAATCATGCCCCATTTCCACATTGCCACTTCTAATGCTGTATAAACCTCACTCTTGCCCCAGATCCCTCAAACTGTGCTCTACTAAGGCACTGTACTTCCCCAACCCATGGATATTTTTTTCCCCTCGAATAAAGGACATCAAACTCATTACTAAATTGTTTTAGTTTTGTCTTTTGACAAGACTTAATCATCTGGTAATGACTGTTGGGAGATCAAGAAAGGCTGAGAAAATATAAATGTGATATTTTACAGATAATCAAAATAACACACATAAATACAAGAGTAGAAACTGAAGGAAGGAAAATGAGATAGTAGACCAGTAATGAAGAAAGTAGCAAATGTTTCCAGTGGAAACTTAAAGGCAAGTGTTGAGGTAAAACACACATTTTTCCAATCAAAATCACATCCCTAAAATATTTTCTGACTTGTGACACAAAGATGATAACTGATCTGCTGTACTCAGAGCAAGGATGTATCATTTGCTTTTTCTCAGTAAATCACATGTTTGTGAAGAGGTTCAGAATGACACCTATCCTACCCTCCTCACCCCACCCCAAATGTGCCACTTTGGCATGTGGATTATTTTGAGTTGAATGCAAATAAGACCTAGAATACTCAAGAAAAACTTTATCTCTCTTAACTGCTTTAAAAAAGTTTAAATAAAAGGCCT
>NW_011485712.1:14785-15478 GCF_000754665.1 Bison bison bison | reverse complement strand
CACAGGGAGCTGATGTCACCATGAAGGAGTTTAATGCTTTTCTAGATATGAAAAGATGCAAGGATGGGGTTCAGAAGGTCAGTTCCTGAAAATATCTAACTAACTTAACACCTGTTCCACCAGTTTTCCTGGAGCACCAAGCGCCTCATTCTTGTTATCTACCCTGAACTCCCTTCAGAATGTGTCAAAGGGCAACAGCTGCAGATGCACAGGATTCAGTCACCAAAGAGACAGATGGCAAAGGCCCTGGGCAAGCACCAATTTGTTGTTGACATCCTCAAAGACTAAATCACCTAGTCTTCTTTGTCTTTGGCTTTTGGTTACATTTAGACAATAAGAGTCACTTTTGTTTTTTGTTTTTTTTTTCAAGGACAATGTAAATATTTTAATATATTTTTCACATATTTTATTTTAGTATTTTTGTCTTATTTTTCTTTTTTCTTTTTTTTAATTTATTTTATTTTATTTTTTAACTTTACAATATTGTATTGGGTTTGCATATATCAAAATGAATCCGCCACAGGTATACATGTGTTCCCCATTCTGAACCCTCCTCCCTCTTCCCTTCCCATAACATCCCTCTGGGTCATCCCAGTGCACCAGCCCCAAGCATCCAGTATCGTGCATCAAACCTAGACTGGTGACTCATTTCATATATGATATTATACATGTTTCAATGCCATTCTCCCAAAT
>NW_011485712.1:14136-14685 GCF_000754665.1 Bison bison bison | reverse complement strand
ACTTCACTCTGTATAATAGGCTCCAGTTTCATCCACCTCATTAGAACTGATTCAAATGTATTCTTTTTAATGGCTGAGTAATACTCCATTGTGTATATGTACCACAGCTTTCTTATCCATTCATCTGCTGAGTCACTTTTGAAAGGTGGGCAGAGAGGAGAGACAGATATGTTCATTCTTTCCATTTCTTCCCTGCCTCCTTGAGGTTCTGGAACGATTGTCATTCCAAGTGTGATCCCTGAACCAGAAGCACAGTCATCACTTGGGAACTTGTTAGAAACAGAATTTCTGGCTCACTCCAGGTTTTCCGAATCAGAATCTGCATTTAAATAGGATCCTTAGGTGTCTCATATGCATGTTACCTTTAATAGGCACTCCCTCTTCCAAAGCTCCAGCTTTCACCAAGTTAACACCTTTTCTTCCTCTTGACTCTTCTGTCCCAAAGCCTTAATGGCTTTCTACTGTCACTAGTCCCTAGTTAGATCCCTTAACTCTGTTCACATGTCTGAAAACAGACCCTTAGAAAGATGGTAACGACAACCCTGTATG
>NW_011485712.1:11032-11546 GCF_000754665.1 Bison bison bison | reverse complement strand
TCTCTAAGCTTTATTTATTGCACTCCTATTTTAAATTCTCATTGAAGGCATAAATATCAGTTATGCCTGGTAGTTATTGATCGTTCTCTTCCTTTATCTTTGGGGGAAAATGGAAAGAGGGAGAAGTGATTGTATAAACCAGATATTTGGTGTTGGCTAATTTTGTGAAGTGAGGAAATATTTTTGGTTAGCAGGAAAATCTTGATCAGTTACTGCTGCCGATTAAGGGCTCTTTTAGGGAAACTCCTTGATGAATACTGTTCATAAGACTACTTCACCATGGAATGGCCTGCTGGAGGCTCTGCCCAGTCAACTGGATATAATTGTGGTACAGGAAGAGATAGCTGTAAGCTTGACCTAATAGTACCATCTATAGGAAAAGGAAAGGAACAAATATTTAGTGAACAATATATAAGGCTTTTATGAATTTAATTATACTACTGTTACATATAGTTTTTAAATCTTATTTATACTGGATTTATATAGTTTGAGTAAAATCAATAACATATATGTG
>NW_011485712.1:9082-10932 GCF_000754665.1 Bison bison bison | reverse complement strand
TGCATATATATATATTTGTGTGTGTATGGCACTGTTAAGCCCTTAAATTTAGGTGTTTATTGTCCTAGTATAAGTAATACTAAATGAGAGTAAGGCTGTTCTGCAGATTTACATCATTATTCTTTCCACTGATAAGAGTTTCTAGACATTTAGAGTCATCCTTCTCTTCCTGTATTGAGACACCCTTACAATTGGAGATTTCCCTTATAAATGTCAATGTCCCTTAAAAAGAGTTATGTCTACTTGGTGTTTTGAGCTTTTTCTTTGTCTGCTGTTTCTTAAAATGTAACTAGCTCAAGAAAATCCTTATGCCAGAGATATATTTTAGGGTGGCAAATTCTACTCTCCATCAAAGAGAAATGGCTTATGATCTGTTAACTTTGCTCCCCTGTGGTTCTGTATTCTCATACCATGGCTTCTGCAAGGGCTTCCTCAACCTTTCCTGTGACCCGACCCTAGATCTCAATGTGTTCTAAGGATTATTTGATCATATCTCTCAGAATTTTGGTCCTTAATTTTAACAGGTGGCACTGGTAGCACTATTTCAGTTTGGAGTTCTCACTCCTGGTCACATGGGGCTGAATAAAGTATTTGTTGTATTGTTTATTGCCCATTTTATTCTTTATATTTACTGTATGGAGAGATTTGAGAGAGGATATGTATCAAAAATTCTACTTTATTATATTCAAGCAGAAGTCTTAAAGTATGTTCTATTTTCAAACTTGTTCCCTGAACTGCTCCCATCAGTAAATAGGAAAATAAACAAGAGAGATTAAATTGTTTACCAAATATAATACTGTTAACAATGCAAAAGAAAAAACAAAATAGACCCTTGGTCAAGGGTCATTCTTGGCCAGCCTACTCATTAATTTATTATCTTGCAAGTCACTTATTAGAGAAGTGATTTTCCTAACCTGACAATGAAAGTAAAGCAGGAAAAGATGCTTAGCATCAAAAAATATTTTTCTAATACCAAGAGAAGTTGGTAATAGTGAGCCAAAAAGAACTAGTTAATACAAGTTATATCAAAGTTGTCAGTTTTAAAACTTAAATTTCATTTCTAATCTTTTTTCCTCACAACACATATACTATTAAACTGCTGGATGTTTAGCCTAACTGTCCCTCCAAGGTTGCTGCTCTTTTCTTAGATGTGTCTTCACAATCAAGAAATAGCCCAGAAAGGGTAACTAAAGTATTACGGCTCCAAAGCAATCAATAGGCTTTAGCACCTCCAGTATCTTCTTTTAGGTTAAATTGTATTGCAATGCTTTAAAAAAAACTCGTTGCCACAGTAACCTTAGTAATCTGCTTTTTGAGAATCGCATGATTTTTTTTTTTCATACCGTTCCTCTGGTGAATTTATTGTTCCTATAGAACTGAGAGTGGAGGGGAAGCATTGGGGCTAAATGCTATGATTTTATATTCTTACTTGGTGGTTCTGAGTGAGACTAAAGGAAACTATCTTCTACCATGTAGAGTTTGTGTTTTGGGAAAGGAGAAGGCAGCTCTTAAATTCACATAGCTGCAGGCTATTAAAATCAAACAGAATGGAATCAAAATAAATTCTGACATCAGAACATATCACTTTTAAGTTCTTTTTTGGCTGTGACTATTCATAAACAACTGTTGGAAAATCAAGCATGAACTAAATTGCTCAATCAATGGTTAGTTGTTAAACAATATGAGAGTTATCGATTGACTGTATTCTACTATTGATTCAAAGTGACTTGTATACATTGGCCTAGACGTTAATAATAATACATAGAAAACGGAGAGGATTACTGAGCATTTAGCATAGGTAGTTGTTGAATGAATTTCCCATAATAACTTTCATACAGATATTTCTTCAC
>NW_011485712.1:5683-6807 GCF_000754665.1 Bison bison bison | reverse complement strand
ATATAAGGCAAAGTTACCTTTGGTGATAGCTCTCTTTTTGGTGCAGAATCCATATCCAAATTCTTTTAAACAATTAAGGAGGAGGTAAAAAGAAAATGACACGAATTTGAGTAAGTTCTGGGAGTTGGTGATGGACAGGGAGGCCTGGCATACTGCAGTCCATGGGGCCGCAAAGAGTAGGACATGATTGAACTGAACTGAAAAAGAAAAACTTCCTGAATCTTATGTTTCTTTAAAATAATCAAACTAAAATGAACTGCAAGCCAAAGAGACACATTTTGGGGTGGCAAGTAATGCCAAAAAATTTGAAAAAAATATAGTAAAACTTTGATTTAAATATAAGACTTGCATTTGTATAAGAACAAATCTAAAGAAAAGATATCTCATAAGTCTACATGTAAAACTATACAATTTAAAAACTCTTTAAGGGAATATACAGAAATGGAGGCATATACTGTTTAAGAATTGGAATATTCAGTAATGTAGAGATGCCAATTATCTTTCAATTTAATTATAGATTCAACGTAATTCCAGGTGGTACGGGGAGGGAAGAGGGAGGAGGGTTCAGGATGGGGAACACGTGTATACCTGTGGCGGATTCATGTTGATATATGGCAAAACCAATACAATATTGTAAAGTTAAAAAATAAAATAAAATAAAAAAAAGAAAAAAATCACTATAGAATTTTTATGAAATTTGATAAGCTGTTTGTGCATTGGTCTTGGAACAAAAAGAAACACATATAGATAAGTAATTTTTGAAATATAGTTAAGTATTGTTACTATATGGTTATTAAGCTTTTTGGACATAATGATAGAATAACAGACAAAAAGAATATAATAGAAAACCCCAAAATAACTCATGTGCATGGCCACTTGATTCATGACAGACATAGTGAAACAGGAGGGAATGGGGGGAGAGCACAACCTTTAAAAGAATGATACTGTCATTGAGGATATGACATAAACTGATCAGAACCAATTAGGTCCAACATGTGGAAGATTTGACTTCCAGTGGACCTTGAGTCCAGGACTGTGGGTTCAAGTCCAATCACATACTTGGGTCCAAGGACTTAATGAAGCTCAGCTTCTTTATGTTTTGTCACAGAAAGAATTTAATGAGA
>NW_011485712.1:5180-5583 GCF_000754665.1 Bison bison bison | reverse complement strand
AATGTTTTTTATTTATTTATTTATTTTTTTGGTTTGGTTTTAGGTTGCTAATTTCTTTCTCCTCCTTTCTTCCTGTCCTCTTCCTCCTCCTCCTCTACCTCTTCTTAAGAGTATATGTATAACAAGCTGTGGATTTTAGTGGTTTTTCTTTCTTTTGAATTAACAGTGTATGAAGTTTTATCTAATACAAAACCAATAGAATTTTAGCACGAACTTTGGCACCTTTTCCATATCAAGCATGCTGCAGTCCATGGGGTCACAAGGAGTTGGACTTTGTGACTTAATAACAACAGCAGCAATCTTGAAAAGCCAAAAGTTGAGTCTTTGGAATAACTAATACAACCAAAAAAATTCAGTGAAACTAATAAGGAGAAGGAGCAAGGTCTAGTCCTTCAAAGGGGAG
>NW_011485712.1:4538-5080 GCF_000754665.1 Bison bison bison | reverse complement strand
GTTACCTACTAAGAGATAATAGCACTCACTAAACAAGCACTGTTCTAAAAACTTTGACCTAATTCAGATATTGGAAAATAAGGACAAATACTTTGTCAACTATAGTGAGAGTTCACTATATATTACCAAGGATATGGGGTACAGGCTTTAAGTCTCCAAACAGGTAAACTGATACTTTAATAAAGTGCTTCATAGCAAGATTTGACTGTTCTGAAAAAAACAAAAACAAAAACAAAAAGCTTGGAAGAAAGTCCTGAAAATGCACATCTACTGCTTCAGAAAAGCAAAGAACATGCAGATGTGTTATATTCTCAGAAATGCTTTGCTTATCTATTATTTAGCATGTTTCAGCTAACATGTCAATACTTGCTAATTCAGTAAGCTATAGATAGGTAAAGACTTATAAATTCTTTCCTCTTCTGATTTTAGGTGTGCCTGTGCTCTTTTACTATCTGTTATATCATGAGAAATATTATTAAGTTGTTTATTTATTTGCAAGGTGGAAAAAGGGAGGAAATTTATACCAAATGTTTTTTATGGTT
>NW_011485712.1:0-626 GCF_000754665.1 Bison bison bison | reverse complement strand
CAAGAGATGGGAAGAGTGAATGTCGACATTCTAGGAATCAGCGAACTCAAATAGGACTGGAATGGTGAATTTAACTCAGATGACCATTATATCTACTACTGCAGGCAGGAATCCCTCAGAAGAAATGGAGTAGCCATCATGGTCAACAAAAGAGTTCGAAATGCAGTACTTGGATGCAATCTCAAAAACGACAGAATGATCTCTGTTCGTTTCCAAGGCAAACCATTCAATATCACAGTAATCCAAGTCTATGCCCCAACCAGTAATGCTGAAGAAGCTGAAGTTGTATGGTTCTATGAAGACCTAGAAGACCTTTTAGAACTAGCACCCAAAAAAGATGTCCATTGTGTATATGTAACACAACTTTCTTATCCATTCATCTGCTGATGGACATCTAGGTTGCTTCCATGTCCTAGCTATTGCAAACAGTGCTGCAATGAACATTGGAGTACACGTGTCTCTTTCAATTCTGGTTTCTTGGGTGTGTATGCCCAGAAGTGGGATTGCTAGGTCAAATGGCAGTTCTATTTCCAGTTTTTTAAAGGAATCTCCACACTGTCCTCCATAGTGGCTGGACTAGTTTGCATTCCCCCCAACAGTGTAAGAGAGTTCCCTTTTCTCCACAC
>NW_011485711.1:19279-20069 GCF_000754665.1 Bison bison bison | reverse complement strand
GTCGCTGCTTCAAAAGCAGGTGAAAACGCTCCAGGAGAAGGCAAGCTCCCCTGCTCTGGGCAGTTCCCCCCGCTTCTTGCAGGGTGACTGTCCCCAGCCGTGGCAAGAGAGCAACAGTCACCGTGCAGGTCTGCTGGCCAAGTGACCACATGTGTCCTCCATCGAGTGCTGCCTGGCTCAGGACGGGAGCTTAGGTGGTGGTCTCAATGAGGACAGTGTCAGTCAAAGGAAGGGACAGAGTCTCCTGAGAGGAGATCCCTGAGGAAAAGGGAGGGACCCTCAAGAGCGAACCTGAGAGGCACGGGGTCGTCACTGTCAGGAACGTGCCCCAGGCCGGGCAGACCTCTACCAATATCAGGAAGAAAGCTAACACAGGAGTCAATCTGTAGAAAAGGATGTTTTCTAAAATCACTGAGGTCACTGAGCTCTTCTTCCCCAGCACCTGAAGTTCACCACTAAACACAGGCACTGAACCAGAAGCACCACAACTAGAGTACAAAACCTCTCAGCAAAGCCGACCAGACCTTGCTGTTTGAAGGAGAAAAAGATACAGCTTGTGCCACCACCCAAGATCATTTGTAGTGATGATGCAGGTTACTGGAACCCATGACAACAAGAGAAACACAGAAAAGGTACCTAACCCCTCCACGCGAACACCATGTGCCTGGATTGTATTTCTCGTTAACATACAGACTCGGGGCTACCCACTGAAGTATTTACACGCAGTTCAAGTGTCATTCGCTCACAGTGGTTTCCATATAGCACCCCCTGGTCTTCACTAAGAGATGAT
>NW_011485711.1:16970-18611 GCF_000754665.1 Bison bison bison | reverse complement strand
GGCACTGAGCTGCCTGAACTGGAGGGCGGCCACCGCAGTCCTGTGGGAAGGCCCAGGGGTGCTCGGTCAACGGGCTGGGAGCAGGAGAGGGACAAGGAAGGCCAGCCCTTGGGGCACTGGACTCCAACAACAGGGGCTCATCCACATGACCCGAGGGCTGTGATGGACACGAGAGCCTCTGGAGGAAAGCGGGCTGGATGGCACCATGGTTAAGTGTCCAGGCTCTGATCAGACCAGTATGCAGCATGCTGCTGGGTGTGAGAGACTGGGCAGGGTGCCCGGCCTCACTAAGCCTCAGTGTCTATGTCTGCTGAATGGGGATAGCAGCAGCCTGGACTTCACCTGGAGATGAGATGACAGATTCGGAAAGCACGTGCCCGGTGAACAGAGTCTCCCGCACACTGCTACCCACCATCATTAAATTGGCTTCCTGCAAATCTAACATCTATGGCTCTGATTCAGTCATTTCTTATAAGAAAACACTAAGCGGAAATTCCATGGTGGTCCAGAGGTTAAGACTTGGCACTTTCACTGCCGGGACACTGGTCTGATCCCTGGTTGGGGAACTAAGATCCCATAAGCTCTGCAGCATGGCCAGAAACATAAGTAAAGAAAATTTTAAAAATAATAAATAATACTATGTCTATTATAAACAAGCATGAGATGATCAGAAGGCAAACAAGTGGGAGAAAGACAAACTGTTACAATTGTCCCAACGAATGACCAATTTCCAACAGAACCATCAGCACATTTTAAGTGGTGGGTGAGTTTTATTACTTCCATTAAAACGTCAATTATTCACCAGGACATAACCATACAGTGTTCATTCACGTTAAACAATAAGGACTCTTTAATACTTCACAGAGAAACAGAAGTCTGCTACATTACTAAATAGTTTACCTTTCAACGCTGCTTCCTTAAATCACTAGGCTGATGAATGCATGCAAAGAAATGAAGAGCAATCAGATTCATTGCGACTTTGAAACTAAAATTTCAAGAATCCATAGAGGCAAATACAGTAAAGCAAAAATGATGGCAAACATGTAAGTGACATGAAGATTTAGAGAACATGTGAGTGGAAGCAGAACATTTTTTTTGACCACAGAAGTTAAGTAAGCTATTCAAGATTTACTATAGAAACACTATAAATTATTGCTCAGGAAGATACCATTCTATTACAACATCATGATTTATTAAAGCACAGCATTCTGTACAACAAAGGGCCTTAACAGTTGTCTATTCTCAGCCAAATTTCTCTATAAGTTAGTTTCTCTTATTAAAAAACATGTTATACTTTAAATTAGTAATTTAACTGATGAGGAAGTTACCATAATACCTAGTTTAACACTGAACAAATCTAACCACCTATTGGACATTAGTGTAAAATCCTGACATAGAATTTGATTTAAAACTTCTCAAAATAAATTCATTAAAGCAAGTTCCCTGTGAAAATATGTAAGAATGAAAGCTAGCATAATAGCAGGTGCAGTCTTTACATTTTATTAACCATAGAAGATACTTTTTTAACGAGTCTAATAGAGACATTAACTGTGCAAAAGCTGATGAGATTTACAGTCTTAAATACAAGCACCAACACAGAAAGGATATTGTGTCAGTTCAGTTCAGTTCAGTCGCTCAGTC
>NW_011485711.1:6369-16161 GCF_000754665.1 Bison bison bison | reverse complement strand
GTCACCATCTGCCATGATTTTGGAGCCGAAAAAATAAAGTCTGACACTGTTTCCCCATCTATTTCCCATGAAGTTATGGGACCAGATGCCATGATCTTAGTTTTCTGAATGGTGAGCCTTAAGCCAACTGTTTCACTCTCCTTTTTCACTTTCATCAAGAGGCTTTCTAGTTTGTCTTCACTTTCTGCCATAAGGGTGATGTCATCTGAATATCTAAAAGTCCATTAATTCTACACTTAAGAGGATCATTTCTTTATGTAAGCACAATTTCATTTATGAATTACACATAATATGTAGTTTAGGATCCATCTACATTATGCTTATAGCTTCGTGCTGCTGCTGCTAAGTCACTTCAGTCCTGTCCGACTCTGTGTGACCCCATGGACTGCAGCCTACCAGGCTCCTCTGTCCATGGGATTTTCGAGGCAAGAGTACTGGAGTGGATTGCCATTGCCTTCTCCTGTAACTGTATAGTGATAAACCAATTCAAATTACTGCTATGGGGGAAAAACACCATTTAATGAGACATGGAGACAAAGCACAAACCCGACTAAGGGGACTCATGCTGTGGACCACAGCACTGCTATGACCAGAGGAAGTGGGTGGACGGGGGATGGAAGATGGATGGGTAAACTACAGCCTCGGGGGCTGGGCGGGGGGGGTCTGGATTGATGACGACTAAGCAGACAACAGGATGAGACAGGAAATCAAAACCAATGATGAAAGCAGATACTGTCAGAGAACTCCTACAGCAAGAAAACATACAGAACTGTTCTTTTCCAAATATTCAGAAAGAAATCAAGCATGAAACCACAGAGAAATCATCAAAGAATTTTAAATATCAACTAATTAGCTAATGATGCAAATTATAAAAACAGTGTCAAAAGACCACAAAATGGACTAGTTAGCACTTCACAGGCTGCTAAAATGATCACGGTTAATTTAATTATAAGCTGACTAACAACACAGCTAACATGAAATGGGTGGTAACAGAAAAAAGAGATAATACAAGTCCAGTTACAAAGCAGAGTGTTGTACACATGATTTCATGGGGTAAATAGCAATGCACTCACAACACCTAAACTAAACATGCAAGAAAGCTGGAACATGTGCTTTACAGCTGCACACTCTGTCACCAAAAGCCCTAGGTTGTCATCCCAGTTTTAGACTTGGAAAAGTGAGGTAGCCCGACGTCTTCCCTGGGGCCCTGGGGCCCTGGGCTTTTAACCTGGTTTCACATGCAGAGCTGGCCTGAGTGCGTGGCCAGGTCCATCAGCAAGCAGACCAGTGTAGATTCTTGGTTTTGTCCCCACCGCATGCCATGCACCCTGAAGCCAGGCATCCCCAATGGAAAATGTGCTGCATGGCTTTCCCACGCCATGAGAGCTGCCTATGGTTACTTTCACGAAGCTGTCTGCTCCCTGAGAACAGAAACCTCCCTGTAGCTGCTGTGCCCAGCACAGGCCAGGCCCAACTTTACAGAGGCAGGCTCTGGCTGAGTTCATGATGACATGCTAAGTTGGTGGTCCAAATATCAAGACTAATTTGTTGCTGTGTCATTGTGGAATGATTAAAGACTAAGCAGTTTAAAAACTTTTAGACCTCTGAGCGTAGCAAATGTACCTGATTTTCTTCTGGGTATAAAGAGAAAAAACAAACAAAAAAACAGCGTGCTGGGGGAGGGATGCAGCAGATAGGAGGCAGACACATACCAGAGTCATGATGCCCAGCTGGTCTCACTCCTGCGCCAGGCTGTGCCGCCTCCTTCTGGGCTTGGGCAGGGGCAGGCAGGAGCCAGCATGCGAGGACGCGGGAAGCAGGTTGAGGGAGCTCACTGATTTAAAACGACAGAGGCTGCCTAAGCTCCCCCTGCCCTCCCTGCTCTCAGTATCCTCGGCCTGCTGCTCCGTGTTCTCCTTCTCTTCTTCGATCAACCTAAAATAGAATAAACCCCGTCACCTGCCTTTGTCAGCAGAGGAACCTGTCTGGACAATAAATTTGGGCTGGCATTCTGTGTCATGATAAGCAAATTCCAGAAACAGTTGCTCAATTAACATCTCAGCCAAAAGATTCTACGTTTCCTCTTTTGAATATTCTCAAACTTAGAATAACTTAGTGTTGAGTCTTACAAACTGTCCTTGATCATTCACACTTGATTTCACTTATTTACTCTAACATTCTGAAGGGGCCCTGGTGGCGACTCTCTTTCTGTGAGGAGATACCTCCCCTGCTCTCAGGGCAGAGATGCATGTCAGTGCCTCAAGTCTTTTCCACTGGGAATCGGGAACTCTGTATAATCAAAACAGCAATTCATGAACAAGCTGCAGTTTCTAAACACAAGTCTCCAGACCAGATGAAGTGCTGAGTTGATCATTTTTTTTTTTTTTTAAGGTTGTATATATACAAACGCATCACTTGATGAAGTTCTCCACCAGCTTTGTGTGAGTTTCTGGATTCATGTCAATGTGCTGCATTAACCTAGAATTCACAGTTTCTGCTCTTCTCCCCTAATGTGTGGTGGATGACTTTATATAGCAGTTTAAATACACGATTATGCAAATAAAATGATTTTCAAATTAAAATACAAGATTCTTACAGGAAGTAAACTCTCCAGCTTCACTTCTACTCATACATCTTGAAAGGTTTTCACTGTTGATAACAAGTTGATGGACAGAATTTACCATTTACATCAAGTCAACTTGTCGCATAAGGAAAAATCACTTTTACCTGACAACTTGCTGTAAAATAAAAATATTAATATATAACTGTTCCATATTTCCTGCAGGGATGTGGAAAGACCATCTTTCTGAGCTCGTCTGTGCTCAAACACGGCCCACAAAGCTGTCTGTCTTGGCGTCAAATAGGCAGGTGACACCACCTGCATTTGCTGGCTGTCCCGTTCACCCCCTGCCTTTCCCCCGGAGCCCCGCACTTGGCTGACAGGAACGGGCACCTCGGCCTGGGTTGACATGATGAGAACAGCCTGAGCAGCAGCTCTGCCTGGTACTGTGCAGGGTCACCGGCCTGCGGCCACTCTGAACGTGGACTCGGGACCCAGGCATACCTGTGTGGGTGTGGCACCAGGCAGGCCTCGGGGCCAACAGCCACCTGGCTGCACCCAGACCAAAGGCCCCCTGCTCACCATGAGGAAGGCCTTTGGATTCTATCCCGTTTTGAAAATTGTTATAACTGCCAAGACGGTGTCTAAAGAAAACATCTTAAATATACTGATGAGATGAGAAAAACTCAAACACATGTCCTTGGATCACTGTCTTACAACAAGCCAATCTTCATACTGCATTAAGTTAAAAAGGAAAATGCAGATCTGAGTGGGAAGTTGCCAACCCCAAAACCCCAGCTTTCCCCAGGTGGCCTTTCACCAGAACGTGGGAGGCTCCGAGGGACACAGGAGGGTGCACGGGCCGCAGGGGACACCGCCTCGGCACCTCACCCACCTTGGGGCTCAGAGCTGAGGGGGGCACCCCACAACACCACCCCACAGAGTGCTGACACCACACCGTGGACAGAACGCCCTGGCTGACCGAGCTCTATAGTCAAGGGCAATCTCAAAACTGAAAATTCTTGAAGCAGACCTGAGGTCAGGTTTCTTACTATGGAACACTCAGACGTCCCTAGAAGACAGCTCCTCAGAGAAACCGAGTTTCTGGGGAGCCGAGTTTGCGATCACCCACCGGATCTCTTCATTGATGGTGTCCAGTTGCTCCTGCAGCATCACAGTCAGAGTCTCGGCATCGGCCTGCCTGCTGGGCAACAGCTGAGTGACCGAGCTGAAGAGGGTGACCCTGTCGCCCTCCCCATCAGACACGCCCTCGTCACTCTCGAATGCCTGGGCCACTTCAGCCAGCACGCTGGCTTGCTGCGCGCGCTCCCAGTCCTGCTCCTTCAGGATCTGCATCTGGGCATGAGAGGACCACGTCTCGTCAGTGACATTTAGAGCAGCTCAAGTCTATCAGGAACTGAACCCAATTTTATATGGAAGCCCTGACTGTGGATAAATGGGCCATGCTCATGAGACACGGCCATCTATTAAGCGAGCAGGACTGAAGAAACGGGCAGGGGGACAGTCCAGTTCCTAGATGGCCTGGTGACACCCAGGACGGCAGGCAATCCTATGAGGTTATTCACAAGGGTGGGCTGATGGAGTCAGAGACAGAAACTGAAAATTACAAAAATATGTCCATGCCTCCATCAGTCAGGCTGGAGGAAAATAAGAAAAAAGAACCCTTCACCTCGGCAGCCACTGGGTCCCTATCAGCGGTCATCTCTGGTACCAGTTCACCAGAGAGTGCCATCCTCTCAGGCTTCCAGCCCTCCATTTCCCAGGCTGGTCTGAACACCCACAGACAGGAGCGAGCAGAGGCAGCCAGGAGACAGGAGGGCCAGGCCCCCCGTAGCTCTCCTCTTGGGACACAGGCCCTTGGGCTATTCTGGGGGACGTGCCCGCGGGGCCCCGTGCCGCCCTCCGGCTCTCACACCTCACACCCTTCTCTCTGCAAATGTCCCCTCTGCCACACTGTCACCCAGGTCCTGCTTTCTTTCCCAGACATGACCTCCAAGGAACTGAGGGGCAGCCTCGATGTGCTGGCTTGCTGGCTCCCTGTCCCCTGTGGCCAGTGACCTCGCCTCCTGTCTTTGTCACAACCCCACCCCAGGGCTGGGCTACCCCATTTGCTGGCTCCGGGACCGCCTGCCATCATTCCTCCTCTGCTCCAGCGAACCAGCTGCCTATGGGTTCACCCCCATCAGCCCGGTCAGCATGTCCTCTCTGTTCTCTTGCCTTCCAATAGCACAAGGGGAACCAGCAGATTCCTCCTCCAGGGCTCCCTGCAACACCCACTGTGGGTCTCTGAAAGCTCCCTGGGAGCGGCCTCTACAGTCCCCTCCCCACCCGGTCTCTAGCTCTCTGCCAGCAGGCGGTGGGTGTGTCCCAACCTGCAGGGCAGCTCCCCAGGGGTTCGAGGAACCCATGTTACCAAGCCCCCTCCCCTCCTTGCCCTCCCCCATGCCCGCCCCAGCATGTCTCTCCCTGGGCTCCAGGCCCTGCCCTCCCTGGGGTTATTCCTCAGTCCCTTGCACCCCTTCTCAATCTTGGAATGCAGGGTGCCCCACAGCTCTACCCTTGCAGCCCATCTCTCTCCACTGGCACCCGCCTGGTGACTTTACTGTGCTCATGGCTTTAAATGCCGTCTGTATGCCCACAACCCGAAGTCCACCCTGAGCTGAGTGAGTCCTCTCCCGGATGCAGGCCAGAACACTCAGCTGCTCTCCTGACATGTTCCCTGGGACACCCCATGGGCTCATCCACCTCAACAGGGCTGAGGCCCGGCTCTTAGCTCCCCGTCCCGGCAGCCCTCCTCACCTCAGGAAACAGGCTCTGGCCTCAAGCTGCTCAGGCCTGAGCCCAGGCTCCTCCCTGATGTGGCCCACTCTCTCCCTTGTCCCCGCTGGTTGACACGACCCTTTTTCTATCTCTAAGTGGGTACTTCTCTTCCTGCCTCCGGGTCTCTGGTTCAAGGTCACCCTCCTGGTGTCACCTTGCTGGCCACCCCACACACAATCGTCCCTTCCTCCTTGGACAACTCGGGCACTCTGGTCTCCTTTCCCTGCTCATTATTGTTCCACAGGCTGTGTGGGTTTAAAAAGGGGTCCACAAATTCTTCCATCCTCCTCCGTTCAAGAGGCAGAAGGGGCAACTCCTGCTCAGCCCCTGAGCGAGGCAGGACTTCGCAGCTCACTCTCACAAACAGAAGTGAAGGTGTGCGGCTTCGAGACCAGGGTGCAAAATGCCCCGGGCTAAACCCCATGCTCTCGCACTCAGAGGGTGTTCTGAGGAAAGCCAGGCCATGGGAAAGCCACACGGCAGGGACCTGGGCCTGTCCCCAGCAGCCAGGTGAGTCTGAAAGCCTGACATTCAGCCCTGGGGGGCCTTCCCGTGTCTGTGCCCTCAGGAGGCCCTGAACCAGGCCCGCCTGCTACAATGCACAGGCACTGTGGACTGTGAGCTGCTCCCTGGGAAGTCACTAAGCTTTGCAATGATTCGTTACATAGCAGTGGATAAAGAACACACACGGTTTTTAATTCACTGCTGGAGTCCTACTTCTGACCATGTCTGGCCCAAACTAACTGCTCACTGAATATGGAAGGTCAAAACACAGACATGTATGAACAAATACATGCCATGAATGAGGTGAACATATAAAGGCACTTAAACTTCCAATGAGAATTCTTCTCACTATAAACTGATGGATATGTGTATCCATTTACTCGTAAGATGATTTCAAAACTGTGCTAATTAGTACCATGCTGGGCCTCACAGTAGGCCACAAGTTATCCAAATTGGTTATTTTAAGAAAAAAAAAAAAGCATGCCTTCAAAGTAAACTCTTAGCCAGAAAAAGGAAAATGGGAAGACATAAAGTGACCTATCAGCGCTTTGTTCCAAACCCACCTCAGGACCACAGTGTGAGGGGGCAGGTGCCTCACAAGGTGCCCACCAGAGACAGGAAGGGGGCGGCAGGGTCCTTGCCTCTGACAGCTCATCGTGCAGCGCTGCCAGCTAGCCTTTCTGGAGGCATCGCAGCACTGCCCCATCTCCTGAGTAGTCTGCCAGCTGGTCTGCCACAGGGAACCTGACGTCAGGGGCACTACCCAAGAGGGGTCGGCTGAAACACACGGCAAACAGCAGTGCTGTTAGAAGAAAAGAGAGCTTACTCTGTCAGTCGAGCAATAGCTTGTCCATTTGGAAGATCGGCAATTTCACAGCAAAAGGGCCCCCGGGAGGGCACTGCCCTCCTGGTTCCAACAGCAACAGGCCGCCTGCTGCTCTGCAGACACTCAGGGCTCATCCCCAGCAGCTGGAAAACTCCCATATGTGGGGAAGGCAGTGCTGACATGAGGGTGTGGAGCTGACTAGGACAGGATCAGCTGTCTGGGGTTGGGGCGTCCAGGGTCCCCCTGGAGCCCACTCTCACGTCCCAGGGCGGGGCCTGCACCTGCTCTGCTTCCCCTTGGCACCCCAGCTCCCCTTCGGCCCAGACCTGCTCTGACCTCCCTCTCCCATGTGAAGTCCGTGGATCACAATCACCGGTCTGCCTGGAACACTGTCTGCACCGCTCTCATTGTTTTTAAAGGTGTCGCAGACAACCTGCAGCAGAAAGGCCTCGGACCCACAGCTCGGAGCTGAGCACCACTGGTGTCTCCCATTAAAACAGAGGTGAGCGTGTCACTGGACTCTGGGCTGAACTAGGCCCAGCACAGATGCTCAGGCCCTGAGCACTAAGACCTGGGCCTGCAGGTACCAGGAGCTCACTCAGCAGGGGCCTGCTGAGAGGCAGGGTGGCCCCGCCTTGACTGTGAGCCACCTGCACTGCAGGACTGCCCGGGCTCTGCTCAGTCTTGTCTCTGGGAAGAGGGTGGTGCCTTCACGTGCAGGAGTCCCTAAACCCGGGAGACAGGGCCCTCCTCCGAGGACAGGACACCCCATAAGTCTGCAGAGTGGCCAGGGCCAACCACCAGCTCAGCCTGCTCGGGGTCACACGCTGCTCTGCTCGACGGTTTTGCGACGAACACTGTGTTGCACAGGAAATGGAAGTCTGGAATCTCCCGGAGCCACACCTGTCTTCCCTCCTGTCTCCCCTCCCTCCTGACAGAACTGCTCCCTTCTCTGCTCCACTTCCACCCAAAGGCCTGGGGCCAGAACACACTTGGGAACTGGGTAGGGGGTAGGACACAGTCCCACTGTGGACTGCAGACCCTCGAGGGTCCTCTGAGGGCCACAGAGGCCTCCAGGTTGTGTCGCCCCCAACCATCACCTCCCAGTCCCCTTGCGGGGTGCAGCCTCCATCTCTTTCCCCCTCGTCACCCGAAGCTCTATCCCCCGGGAGAAGGTCTCAGAGATAAGGTGACCAATTCCTCTGGGAGGCCCCACCAAATATGCCGTGCCTGCCCTGCCTGTGAGCCAGGTTTTCAGTCCCCACTCCCTTTCTCCTGAGCCAGCATAGTGCCCCCCACCCAGCCCACAGTGCCCGCAAGCCCCACTCCAAAACCCCACCTGTGCTGCTAAGTCACTGCCGTGACCCCTCGAGAGCTGCCTCCTGGAGACACCCCTCCCTCGCACCAGCCGCTGGGGCCCACTGCCTTCAGAGCACAGTGGGCCCTCCTGCTCCGCGGCTGCTTCCTCTTCTCGTCTCTTACACTCACTGACACACAGTGGACTGGTGACCAGGCCCCAGGCTTCTCCATCTGAGCCCCCCAACCATGCCAGGCCTCGGGTCCTGGCACCAGGGCCCTCCTCATTACCCCAAAACCCCCAAGAGCAGGAGGTCATGTCCACCTCCTCTTTCCCCACTGTCTACACAGTCTGCCTCACACTCACCTTGTCCACCCCGGGAGCAGGGGTTCCCCACTTCTGACAGCACCAGCCTCTCACCTTGGGGGAGCTCTACCGGCAAGTCCAGCCAAGTCCCCTATCCGTTCTGCAGGGCACCTGCTCTCCTTGAACTCCACCCACTGTGGTTTCGGACTCCACCCGCCAATTTCTGGCTCTGCCTTTGTCTCAAATGATATCCCCTTACTCTAGAAGAAGGCTGGGTTGGGTCCCTGGACTGTGAGGATCCCCTAAGTACCCAAACACAGAAATATGCGTATGGGCTCCAAACTGTCTCCTAAGTCAGGCTTCAAGCAGTAGTCGATTTCCTACAGATGAATGAATGTCACCAGTTAAGCACTTAATGACCTTTGCTAAAGTTTCTCTCTCACTTGTGACCATTTTCCCTGAAGAAACATTTAAATACTTAATGAGAATTACCACCCCTAGAACAATGAGTAAGAAAAAATCAGGATGCTCAGCAATCTGCTCGCCTCATTCACAAGCCAGGTGATTCCTCCCACTGCAGTCAACAGCAAGTCATGTCTCAGTCTCCACTCACATAAAAAAGACTACAGGTCATTAACCTTCTGCGACTCTTCAGAAGCATCAGTGTCACAGTCTGTCAGGCCTCTCACATGAATACGCCCAAATATCAACTGGTCGCCCCCACACTTCCAAATATCTGCCTCTGGTTTTGAGTGTTGTCAATACTGTGACTACCACTCCATGGTACCAAGTGTGACCCTAAGGAATGATGCTTGTCTCTTCCCTCTCGCTGGCCACGAAGCTACAGGCTCCTTATGTGCGACCATGAGCAACACCCAGTCTTACTGTCCACACATCAGACAGGCCCTTGTCACACTCGACAGCGCTGAGGGGAGCTGCCCGGGGAAGCAGCTTACCCATAGTGGAAGGGAGCCCCTCGCACTCTCATCTGGTTCAGCTCGGCTCTCAGGGTTTCCAGGTTTACAATCAGCTGGTCATAAGAAACAGCGAATGACACAGCCTGCACCGCTTGCTTTCCTGATGTAAAATGACTTGCACCAAAATGTGCAGAACAGGTTACATGAGTAGGTATCAACTCCAAACATTTTAAATCTGAGAAAATGTTCTCTAAGAGTCCCTAGAAAATATAAACACTCAGAACAATATTCACCCATAAACCATAATGAGGAGGAAGTTCCATCTCAGGTGTAGAAAAGGTTTCTCTGGAGGAAACATGGCAAGCCATTAACAACGATGAAGTCTGTAGAGAGAAGCTGGGCTTCAGGCGGGGGTTCAGGTCAGGGGGACAAGACTCACTCTATTGTCCTCACTCCTCTCATTGCTTTAAATGGTCTCCATGGAGCTCACCTGCATTCCTGGGCATTCCTCACATTCATTCCTCTACAGCCCACTTCACTT
>NW_011485711.1:3056-5531 GCF_000754665.1 Bison bison bison | reverse complement strand
TTATTTTCTGTTAGAACAGAGTCTTCTCCAGCAACACAATTCAAAAGCATCAGTTCTTCAGGGCTCAGCCTTCTTTTTGGTCCAATTCTCACACCCATACGTGACTACTGGAAAAACCATAGCTTTGACTATATGGATCTTTGTTGGCAAAGTGATGTCTCTACTTTTCAATATGCTGTCTATGTTTGTCATAGCTTTCCAAGGAGCAAGCATTTTTTAATGTCATGGCTGCAGTCACCGTCTGCAGTGATTTTGAGCCCAAGGAAATAAAACCTGTCACAGCTTCCACAATAAGGCATCAGCATTCAAAGATTTTTAAAGCAAAACAAAAGTTGACTTTGAATTGGCTTAATCATAATCAGCATCCTGATCTCAACTGCCTCTGAACAGCAGTTCTGAAAGTAAGGAAGAGCACCCCTGATCGGGAGCCATTGAGCTCTCTGCCTAAGCACGGAGGGCGCCTCACCACAGGTCTCACAATGGGAGTCAGAACCACTGCCCCCTGGGAGCCCGTCTTTGAGGCTCTGCAGTCCAGGCCCAAGAACACAGGCATAGTGGGGACAGTACTGACACATGAGGCTGGACCTGGGATTCCCCACTCCATTTTCTGAATGGTCTGTATCGCCGTGTGGCCAACCTTTCCGGGAAACCTCTCTCAGGACTCGGTGATGCGAGCCTCCACCATCACCCTTTCCTGACACGCCTTCTGTCAAAGCACAACTATGGTTCTCCTCCTGCCTAGGAGCAGCCATCCTACACACACAGTGTCTGGACCAGCAGTTTTGCATGTGGGACTCCAGCGCCATGTCTGAGGCAAGCAGGCTCCACACCTGGGCGCCATGCCTTCAATTTCATGGGCCTCGGGCTGGCACCCCCAGGTTTGTCTAAGGGGCAGTCATGAGGTCCACCTGTATCCCAAGCAGCTTCCGGACTGGCTGGTCAGAACAACAAGCAGCCTCTTTGAACGTGGGGACGCCCTGGCCCCTGCCCACCGCCTATGGGTGACCACCTCTGGCCCTGCTCCCAAGGAGGTGGGTGCCCGGATCAGCAGATGGGGCCACACATGCACACACTCGGCGGCAAAGAAGGGAGCAGCGGAGAAAGGCAGTGCTGGCCCCCACCCAAGCCGTGTCTCCTGCCCAGACGCCGTCTCCCCGTCAGCACAGGCACCCGCTGCAGCTCCTTGTTCTTCTCCTCCAGTTGGGCCTCCATCTGGCACAGCCTATTCTTGATGCTGCCATGACTCTCTCCCTCTTGTCGGCCAAGAACAGCATCAGCTCCGCTTGCAACGACCCTGACGGCACACGGGCTGTGACCACAGGGGCGGCAAGAGGACCATGCTCTGTGTGGACCACAGGCCCCAGGTTCGTGGGGGGCATGCCCACATGCCTACTCACGCAGCCTGTGCAGCTTTGTGTGTGACGCGTGGCTCACAGAGGGTGCTGGTGACCGGCTCATGAGAGGAGACATGCTCCCCCCTGCCCCGGGCCCCGCAAACGCGGCTGCTGCACCCACTCCTCGGACTGCCTGTGGCAAGCCAGCGCAGGCAGCAGGCAGCCCCAAGTGCGGGACACGCGAGGCACACATTCTACCTTCCTAAGCTGGGAAGGAAGTTAGAACCATTTAGCCTCCTTAGTGGCAGAGCTTCCGGAAGACAAAAGGTCGGACTACAAGGCCAACCGTTGACGAACAGCAGAGATGCCAGGAGGGAGGAGAAACCAAGCCTGGAGAGGAAGATCACAGGCTGAAGGGCGCCCCCTGGCGGTTGTTAGTGACCCTGCTCTGGGAGGGTCTGTGAGCACCCGACACCGCCTGCCACCCACCAACGGTCGGCCCCTCAGCTGCTCACTGAGCTCTGGGCAATGCTCCCAATAGCCACGCCAGCACAACCCCGGCCCAACTCTCCATCCCCAGCCAGTGCCCACCGGCAATGCGGGGCAACACTTTCCCACCAGAAGGACAGGGTGGCGGACTGGCTGGCTGGCTGGCAGTGGGGACGATTCCCGTAGCAGTGCCACATCCCCAGGATGTTTCTCATAAATCATGAGCCCCACAGACACGACCGCCAGAAACATCATGATTCCACATGGTCACACAGCTTGGGCCTGAGGATCTGAGGGTGAGCAAACACCATTCGACTTGTCTGACTGCTGGTATCACTGTCACATCCCTTCAAGGAGCGGAACCTCAGAAAACTAGAGAAGATGGCCAGGCAAGCTGCCTCAGCAGAGCCCACACAGCATGCTCCCATCTCTCTGAGAGAACGGGCTCCACAGATGTCACCAGACTCGTCTGAGGGAATCAGGAGGAAATTTCAGCATTCAACAGGCAGGTGGAAGCGGGGATGAACTGGGAGACTGGGGTTGACATATATACAGTACTGATACTACACATAAAGTCAATGAATAAGGACCTAGTGTACAGCACAGGGAAGTCTACTCAGTGCTCTGTGGTGAAGTAAATGGGCAGGAAATC
>NW_011485711.1:0-401 GCF_000754665.1 Bison bison bison | reverse complement strand
ACGGGCTTAGCCTTTCTACTTCAAGGACTGACTCTCTAGCTCAATCCTCATGCCCCAGAGACTCCTCCAGCCAGTGTATTCTTTCTTTGGAAGAAGGGAGACGTTAAGGGGCTTAGCCTTTCTGCTTCAAGGACTGACTTGTTAGCTCAGTCCACGTGCCCCCGTGACTCCTCCAGCCAGTGTTTCCCTTCTTGTGGGGCCCCCGCCCATCCTCCATGCAGCACCTGCACAACCTCTTACAAGGTAAACTGCTGGGGTCGATCCTGCCCACTAAGGCCAAAATGCCCTGGCCAGCAGGGCCCACAACTATGCTAACAAAATGAAACACAACCCCAACGCTTCACTGGGTGAGGGCCAATCCGACGGGCGTAGTCCCTGGCTGCTCTCACCTTGTTGAAGTC
>NW_011485710.1:15694-16030 GCF_000754665.1 Bison bison bison | reverse complement strand
AGCCACAAGGGAAGCCCTCAGGGATTGAGATCAAAAAGCTGTCCCCACTATTCTGTCTTTCCAAATTTGACCTCCAATGCTCAACTCAGTGTGTTCTTCCTAAATCAGCCTCACAACAACCCAATCAAATAGGTACTGGTTGGGAGGTAGCCAGAAAAACAGAAATCACTTTAAGCCTTTCAAACATAGGAGATTTAATACAGATTAGTCACAGGGGATGGAAGAGTCGAGAACCAAACAGGATGCACTGAGGCAACTCACGATTAGCAACAACAGGAAGCCCCTCTTATCCCTGGAGTTAGAGGGACAGCATGAAGACATGGTGAGTGGTGTTTC
>NW_011485710.1:13224-13633 GCF_000754665.1 Bison bison bison | reverse complement strand
AACCTTAATTATATCTGCAAAACCCCTTTTGCCATGTAATGCAATGTAATCACAGGTGTGCTATCTCATCATAGTCATGGTCCTAATGATTAGGGTGGGAAATCTTGAGGCAGCATTTTAGCCTTGTGCCCCCCCACAATAATCAGCTGTTTGAGAAACTAACCAATCAGAGTATATGCCAACAATAGCCCCTGAGCAGGGACATGGAGAATACCTGCTGCTCCAGGTGTTACCCTTTACTTGCAGGATTGTTGAGTGGCCTGGAGGCATCCTAGAGACAATAGCCGGAGCTGTAGCTATTTACCAACTGGTATGAAAATTCTTTAATCTTTTTACAAGTGGGGATAGCATATCCGTGCCTAACAGTTGTTTATCTGCTACATAGTGTGTGAAGTCCTGCCTTCTTTTC
>NW_011485710.1:11988-12387 GCF_000754665.1 Bison bison bison | reverse complement strand
TTCCTCAAAAAGTTAGAAGTAGAAGTACCATATGATCTGGAAATTGCACTTCTGTGTATTTATCTGAAGGAAATGAAATCACTATCTTGAAGGAATATCTGCACCTCCATGTTCACTGCAACATTATTCACTATAGCTAAGATATGGAAACAACCTAAGTGTCCATTGATGTTGTTATTTAGTTGCTAAGTCATATCTGACTCTTTTGCGACCCCATGGATTGTAGCCCACCAAGCTCCTCTGTCCATGGGATTTCCCAGGCAAGAATACTGGAGTGGGTTGCCATTTCCTTCTCCAAGGGGGCTTCCTGACCATGGGGATCAAACCCACATCTCCTGTACTGGCAGGTATATTCTTTATCATCCATTAATATGTGGATGAATAAAGAAAATGTGGTAT
>NW_011485710.1:10629-11888 GCF_000754665.1 Bison bison bison | reverse complement strand
GCATAAGCTCAGTAATTGTGGTGCATGGGCTTAGTTGCCCAGCGGCATGTGGGATCTTCCCAAACCAGGGATTGAACCCATGTCCCCTGTATTGGTAGGTGGATTCTTAACTGCTGGACAACCAGGAAAGCCCTGTGCCACCTTTTGAAGTAGGAGAGATTTGTCTTCAGTGGCTTCCTTTCTTGTAAACCTTCCCCCCATGTCTAGGCCTTTCTAAAGACTGCATTCATGGCTGAAGTAGAGATGCGGCAAGTGGAATCAAATCTACTTGCTAGTCTTTACCATGTAAACAGAACCAGATATCTTTGGAATCAGATCCCATTGGAGCCAGTTCCAAATGGTAAAGACACATTTACAGAGGATCTCAAAGCAGCAGGTAGTATTCAGGATGGTTCACTATGACTTTAGATGTGTGAGATGGTATAGACCCTATTAAGGACATCTCCCTGCAAGCCCCACCCCCAGCTTTCTCTCAAGCTGAGGCATTTTCTCCAGGTGCAGCAGTAGGCGGCATTGAAACACAACTTACTACCAGCAGCTGCTGACAAGAGAGCTGAAGTTGAAGATTTCTACCCGTCCTAGCAAAATGTCACCAAACTCAGTGGAAAACATCACAGCCCTGCATTAGGTGACAAGAAAATATCTCCCTTTTTCTCTGCCATTAGGAGCAATCAGCTGCAAGATGCCCAGAGAGAAAATGACAAATGCCTCAGCACAAATATTGCAATCTTTGGTAGGGGTAGGGGGTTTGGATATTAGGCATAGTGGTGGAAAAATAAACCCTTGAGATTCTATATGCCTTTCTCCCTTATAGAGACAGGTTAGGAGTGAGCATAGAGTGTTTCAGAGTTGTTGGTCTAGTTGGGTTTGGAGGGGAGAGAGAGAGAAAACAAACTATTTTGTTTCAAAAGCAACAGATGGAGAGAATTTCAAGCTAGAAAGGACCTTGAGACCTGTTCATCTATAGACACTCAGACTCATAGAATATCAGAGCTGGCAAGGATATTAAAGACCATTGAGTCAGACATGCAAATGGCCAACAGGTACATACAAAGTTGCTTAACATCATTCTTCATCAGGGAAATATAAATCAAGACCAACAGTGAGATATCACCTCATAACAGTTAGTATGGCTATTATAAAAATAAAAATAACAAGTAGTGGTGAGGGAATGGAGAAAAGGGAACCCTGGTGTTCAGTTGATGGGAATGTAAATTGTTACAGGCACTATGAAAAACAGCATGGAGTTTCCTCAAAAA
>NW_011485710.1:7563-9107 GCF_000754665.1 Bison bison bison | reverse complement strand
TTGCATCCCAGCAGGTAGACTGATGGTCTCACGTATTTTGGTCTCTTCTCCAACACAATCCACCCAAGTCTGTTTGCTCCCACTTCTATGTCTTATGCCTTGCCCTTCCACCTGGAATATCATCTCCTTCTTCTCAATCTACACAGAACCTTTAATTTTCCAAGACTTATTTCAAGCACTACTTCCTCCACCAAACTTTCTCCTTTATCTTCAGACCATGTGACTTACCACCTTTCTAATTACATAGAGGCAGGAGTGCAATGGCTAAGAATATGGTACTTGGGTTAGACTTCCCTGGGTTAAAAACAGCTCTGACACTTGTCAGCTAAGTGAACATGAGCAACTTAAACCATTTCTGATACTTCTTTTGTGGTTCCCACAGGGCCCAGAATGGTGCTAAGCTCAGTAGAGTAGCTTAAGGATTCTTGAATAAAAATTTATATGAATTGTTTTTAATGATATATTAGCTAACAATTACTGAGAATTTACTATAAAAGCATTTCTGTTGTGTTAGTCGCTCAGTTGTATCTGACTCTTTGCAACCCATGGACTGTAGCCTGCCAAGCTCCTCTGTCCATGGAATTCTTCAGGCAAGAATACTGGAATGTGTAGCCATTCTATTCTCCAGGGGATCTTCCTGACCCAGGGATCAAACTGGGGTCTCCTGCATTGCAGGCAGATTCTTTACCATCTGATCCACCAGGGAAGAACCATAAAAGCAACTAGACATTTTACATATATTAACATTATGATTCCTATAAGACTGATATTGTTACTGCTGAGGAAAGAGAGGTTCAGAGATTGAATAATTTGACCAAGCTATAAGTGCTGAGCCATAATTCAAATCCAGGTACTTCTGACCTCCCCAAACCACTGCATTATTCTATATTGGATAGCTTCATAAATTACGGTTTCTTCTCAGTCTCCACATCCAAATATTAATATGTAACTTTTGCAAGGATATGTTTTGGGGGTCCACATTTTCTTTTGCATCATATTCAGAAATTTGTGCATATAGCAATACAAAGTAGCCAGCTCCCAGGCGGGCACTAACCAATCATTTCTCCAGTACACAAAAGAGGCAGAGAAGTCAAGAAATACGACTTTGAGGATGAATGTAACTTTTCAATTCTTGAAAGGCTCAAAATGTGTTGTTTTTATAGCCCAGTGTATTTTGAGCAGCTTAGAGACAGGTTCTTGGGTTCATTTGGGAGTTATACGTGGGCAATGTCTTAAAGATTTCCTCTGTCTGGGAGTGCTCATCCCCCATCTCTGCATGGTTGTCTCTTTGTCATCACTGAGGTCTCAGCTCAATCATCACTTCCTTAGACAGATTCCCCGGTGTCACTCTACCTAAAGTAGGCCCACCAGTTACTCTCTACCCTGTTGTCTTGTTTCAGGTTTTTGGTAGTATTTAAAACTCTCTAAAATTATATTATTAAGTAAATTCTGTTTCTATGTTGATTTTCTATTCATCTCCACTAGAAAGTAAGCTCTATGAGAAAAGAGACAGGCATACAGCTACTATGTACCTGGCATATAAT
>NW_011485710.1:5794-7153 GCF_000754665.1 Bison bison bison | reverse complement strand
TTTAAAAATCAACAGTAAGATGAGAGTCTGGACTTCAGGGGCCAGAGAACAAGAATAAGAATATGGCAAGTCAGACCTATTACAGGATCTGAATTTTCAGGAGACTCTATAAGTCAGGGCCAGGCAATACAATGTATCACATAGCCAGACAGAGTGTCAGAAATGGAAAAGATGTGGGGTGCAGGAATCTGGTTCTGCTATGAAAGCCTATCTAGGACCTAGCAGTGTCCATTAGAAGTCTGGGCAGGCAGGAGGCCAGAAATGGCATAAGAAGCTAGCCTAGCAACTGGATAACAAAAGCCAAGGAATATAGGGCTTAGAAAAACAGGAACAGCTGCAGCAAATAGGAATGACACCGAAGAACCAGAATCTCTGGAAGTCGAGTGTCCTTGAATATAGAAAGCATTCACAAAGTGTTTGTTGATTGCATGACTGACAACAAGGCCACAAGCAGGGCAAATATGTCATCAATATGCTGGCAAAATCTTAATTCATTGGTTGCTTCTCCAGAATGGATGATGTTACTCTCCTCCACCCCCAAGCCCCATAACAATTAAAATTGTAATGGTTAATGCTTAAGTGGAAAGTTTACTACTAGCCATTCCAATGACTTATACAAAGATTCCTAAAAGTGAAAGTACAGGCATTTAAAATCTATCCTAAACTGTGGTGATATCCTAGTCAGGGAGACCCTAGAGGTATGATTGTATAACAGATAAGGAAAGGGGACAAGATTGTTCCTCAGGTTTTGGTGGTTGTTAGTGAAAATGCCCTTGACATGGGGCACAAAATGTCATGATACAATCTGGCCATCAGGAAAATATGTCTTATTGAAAGGCATGCCCAGGTGAAATGGGTGATTGACATTTGGGGTAGAAAAGAACATTCCAGTTAGAGATCTATCTATAGGAAGCTCCATGGCTTCTAGACTCAATTGAATTCATGACCTAGGGGATCATTATGTGGTGGTCAGGTCCATAACACAATCATCACAGGGATGGAAAGACTTGTTGACCAAACCCCAGAATCCTAAATGCCAAAGGAATACTATTTTAACAGGGAAAACAGTGAGTCCATTTTCATTTAGCAGAGAGTCAACAAGTATACAGAACTTACTGACTCAACAAGGGGCACAAAGTGAAGATACAGAGATTCAAGAAGACTTGGTATTAACTGCTTTCAAAACAAATTCCTACCAGCTAGTTAAGAGGGGATTTGTGTATGTTGGGAGCCATCCATAAATATTAATAGATCATGAAGCAAAGAGAGACTTGGTAGAATAGAGATAAGAACTATGGTCCTCATGACAGTTGCTGAAAGTCTCATCTTTGAGATGAGTTCATCTTTCTAAAGGTAGAA
>NW_011485710.1:5568-5694 GCF_000754665.1 Bison bison bison | reverse complement strand
AAGATTGACCCCTCTGCATTTCACTCTGACCAGTGAAGAAGTGGAGGATGTATTGGAAAAGAACGGCTCCTTGGGAAAAAGCAGTGCCAAGTTGTGCTGATAACCCACAGGGAGCAAAGGCATAGT
>NW_011485710.1:3105-5310 GCF_000754665.1 Bison bison bison | reverse complement strand
ATCTTTTGGTCATCCCTACCCATTTTGCAGTTCACTGGACTTGGCAATTGCTTATTTCAACCTGCCTTTGACAAGTTTCTGACTCTGGTTGGAATGCTCCCACCATGCTCCCAACCTGTAGCCTCCACTTCCGTCCTGTCTTCTTCTCTACCCAACTCTTGTTTGACCTGCCAGCCTCAGCTAAAGCCCCAGCTCTTCTAGAGGCCTCCCCTGATTCCTTTCCTACAAGGTAGGGTCAGATGCTCCTCTTTTGTTCTCCCATAGCAGCCTAGCCTTACTACATAGACACACATATCATACTGTAGAGACAGGAGAGGGGAGTGGCTAAGAGCAAACTTTAAAACTTCTGTACATATTAATTGGGCTTCCCTGGTGACTCAGTGGTAAAAACCCACCTATCCATACAGAAGATGTGGGCTTCAATCCCTAGGTTGGGAAGATTCCCTGAAGAAGGAAATAGCAACCCCCTCCAGTATTCTTGCCTGGAAACTCCCACGGACAGAGGAGCCTGCTGGGCTACAGTCCATGGGGGTTGCAAAAGAGTTGGACACAACTTAGCCACTAAACAAACATGTTAACTATAAAATTTGGTAAAGGCACATGACAAACATATTAACTATAAAATTTGGTAAAGTCACATGGCTTCTTTAAATTTCAAGTTTCCTCATCTCTAAAATGGCCAGTGGTAAGATAAGTACTAACTGCTAACATTTATTGTGCTCTGTGTGCCAGGCACTGTGCTAAAGGCTTCTCATGCATTGTAATATTTGATTCTCAAAATAATTCTATGAAGTAGCTACTATTTATTCTTTTTTTTTTTTTCAGATAAGAAATTGATGCACAAAGTGGTCACACAGGCAGAAAGTGGCAGAGGTAGTATTTGTACCCAGCTCTTTTGACTCTGGAGTCAAAACATTTAACCACCTTTTTCTATCATGTAAGGTTCTGCATGTAATGCACTTGGCACAGTGCTTGGCATAGCAAAAGCATTAAAAATGTAGCTATTCTAATTGTTTATTTGTGTTCTCTGTTAGACTATATGCTTCTGGATGATAAGGATGCCATTTACTCAGTATTATCATTGCCTGGCAGGTAGGAGTTGCTGAATAAATGTTAGGTAAATCTGTAAAAGATTATAGAAGCACATAAGTAAGGAAAGGATGAATGAGTGGCACACCATCTTGTGATAACAGTAGAAAGGTTATGAATTGAATTTAGGAGAAAATTTGAAGATACTCAATAAGGACCTTTAAAACCTTATCGGAACAACAACCACAAAAGAGCCTTTGATGGGGACTGAGTTTGCATCCAAATAAATAAGAAGGGAATATATGCGCTGAATTTGGGTAAAGAAATCACCAATGATTAAGTAGGAACAGCTACAAATGAATGATGATGATCTGCATGGGGGTCCTAAGTGACCTGCTAGGTAATGGCTCTGGCCTCTTTAGCTTTACATGTATCCATGATTATTGCAACTTTATACAACTAATTTTACATAACTTTACAAACTCAGTCTTACACCCACACCCTTGGATAAAAGCACAACCTGGAACTTACATGCCTGGATTAAAGTTCTGATTCCACCACTACGACCTGTATGACTGGGCACGGTCTGATTAACTTCCTTGTACCCTAATTTCTTGATCTGTAAAATGGATAATCATAGTAGTGCCTACCTCATAGCACTATGAAGATTGTGAGGATTAAATGAATTAATTCATATCAAGCTCATTTTGTAATAGTGCCTGGACACAGCATTCAGTAACAACCTTCCACCTAAATACAACCTTGTTGTTTCATGTTTCTTTATTGTCTTCATAGATTATCATTCATTTTCACATCTAGTTACAACTATGTTAGTTGCAATCATAGTGGACATAATTTTTATGTCTTTAAAAACCACACATTTCATAAATGTAATTTTAAGAGCCACCCAGTATTCTACCCAGAAAATACAAGCCTGAATGACAGTTTTATCAATGCTTTGGATGAGAATAGGTGGCAAGCTTCTTAGATCTTCAGAAGACACAAGATTGGGAAGAATAACTAATTGGATGACATAAATAAGATTCAGAAAGATTTCAATGGCTTGGAGCAAGGGGCTAGAACTAACAAGATGAAGTTTAATAGGGATCAATATAGAGGTTTGTTCTCTGGCCAAGTGCCCACGTACAGGATAAGAAGGGAGGAGAAAGGCCAAGG
>NW_011485710.1:2888-3005 GCF_000754665.1 Bison bison bison | reverse complement strand
TGGTCCAAAAGCCACTATAAAAGTGTTCTTTGTATTGAAAACAGGGTGATGTGAGTTGTATCTCTAGAGTAATGCAGGAGAGGAAGCAGTTCCTAGTCAAGAGGCACTATAGAGGTG
>NW_011485710.1:649-998 GCF_000754665.1 Bison bison bison | reverse complement strand
AACCAACACCTAGAAGAGAAGTTGAGGTAACATTACTGCTGCTTTGGTCCCAGCATGACAATGCTTCTTCGTGCCTGACACCCAAGATATAATTTTGTGTATGACAGGTGTCCATTCTTGTCAATCATCCCTGCTGGGCAAGTGATGGGAGCAAAATCTCAGTTGGCAACAGGGGTGTTAATAATCACTACTGACTTGTAAGGAGACATTTCATAAACTTCCTCAGCAGAGTTCCTATGAGAGGGTGATTGGCAGGGACCTAGCCTCCTGGAATGTGCCTTGCATTCACGTGTGCAATTCTGTTGAAAGCTTTGATGGGAACAGATACCATCTTCTGGTGCTCAAGCCA
>NW_011485710.1:0-406 GCF_000754665.1 Bison bison bison | reverse complement strand
TCCCATTTTGGCTTCTTTTTTCCTTTCACATAAGTCTGGTTTCCCCATCCAAGATTTTGCCCTGAGTTCTGGGAGGAGAAGCAGGGAGTGTGGCCTAGTGGAGGGGATGGGTGCTGGAAAATGGGTGACAGGACAAGCCAAAATTTTCCAGACTTCGTTCACTGGAACAGCATGTTGGTAAATAGATTTGGGAAAATCCCTCTCTTTACTGTAGATTCACAATGGAAAGTCTCTGAGAAGCCCTGCAGTGGCTTAAGCCCTTCTTAAATTTGTCCTAGGGGCTTCCCTGGTGGCTCAGAAGGTAAAAAAATCTGCCTGCAATGTGGGAGACCTGGGTTTGATCCCTGGGTTGGGAAGATGCCCTGGAGAAGGGAATGGCAACCCACTCTAGTATTCTTGCCTGGGG
>NW_011485709.1:18907-19611 GCF_000754665.1 Bison bison bison | reverse complement strand
AGAAATAATCTATCTCTGTAATAGTGATTTTCCCTATTAAAGTTGTTAAAGCCAGAAAGTTATGCCAAGTATGTAAGGCTCTCTGTGTGTGTGTGTGTGTATATACGTGCATGCATATACTTATTTTTGGATATGTGAAGTATTAACTAAAGAATGTGAATTTATATGCAAGAATTTCTTGCATCTTTAATAAAATTCATACCCAAGAGCTCATATCTTCCATTTTAATATTTTCTTTGATATCACCTTTGAAAGTGAGAGAAGTTCTGTTGTCCTTTCTGAAATTTGATATTTATTCTTAATATTTTGGAGGGAGGTTGGAAGAAAAAGAACTCTGGATCAGAGATCTCAATCAATGTGAAGCAAATATGTGGTTATTTTTAAATTTTTCATTTGGGACGAAAAGCCTAAATAATTTTTATATCATTCTGTTCCTGAATCACTGTCTCTTTAGAAGCTTGGGTGTCATTGGGTTCAAGAACAGGTTTTATACACCAGTGTCAAAGTTCCTTTGCATCTTTTTTCATATAGGGAAACCTCTGAGTATCTGGCTTCCCCCTAGGAACGATATAAGAGCCGATATAGCACTTCAGTATAGTTTTGTTTAGTTGCTAGCACTCAATTTTCCAATCCTCTCTTCCACTGTTGACAAGACTGTAGAGGGAAGTGTTGTTATGAAGGGCCAATAATAAGTCATCACGTAG
>NW_011485709.1:14502-14876 GCF_000754665.1 Bison bison bison | reverse complement strand
AGAGGATAAAGATCGAGATTTACTGCTTGTCATGTTCCCTGACATTTCACCATTAGAGATTCATTTCATATTTTCTTATGAAAATATTAGTAGTGTTTAGAGGAGTGTACTTTAATCCAGTATCACCAGTACTCTGCTGAAAAGAGTACCCTATAGGACTGGCCACAGAGGGATATTTGGAATAAGGAGATACAGTCAAAGAGAAACATTACTAACTGCAGAGTGCTGGTGGCATCTCTGTGCACCATAACTTGTGATGTTGCTATTTGTCTCTCACTGTGAGCCCAAGAGCCCAAAGTAAAATCCTTATCTGGGCATTTTTCCTCTACCTCTCACTTGCTAGTATTTTGGGGATAAACTTCCCAGTCCCTTTG
>NW_011485709.1:13870-14402 GCF_000754665.1 Bison bison bison | reverse complement strand
GGGGGTTGGTGATGGACAGGGAGGCCTGGTGTGCTGCGATTCATGGGGTCACAAAGAGTCGGACACGACTGAGCGACTCATCTGATCTGATCTGGAGTAGATCAGTTGTTCTCAAAGTGTAGTGCCTGTCTTGTATAGCATTATCTGGAACCATGCTAGAATTCCAAGTTTTAAGGCCCCACCACCGACCTAGTGGATAAAACATTATCAAAGTATAGTCCAGCTATCTTTGAAAAACTTTTTAATAAAGAAATCTGTGTTTTAACAAGCTATCTAGATGATACTGTGATACTGAATACAGTAAAGTTTGATAACTTTATGTAGAAGTTGGATTTTTTAAATTTTAGAAGTTCATGCAATATAGTGTATGAATTTGGGGGGGCAATAATTCTGCATTTGGAAACTTCTAAATGTATTTCACAGCAGAATCATTACATAGATAGGAATTTGGCTGTGTAATATGCATGCTTTTCAGATTGAGTGCAGGGTAAGTCATTGGCTCAGCATACACCTAACCCTTTGAGGAGGGAGA
>NW_011485709.1:10160-11202 GCF_000754665.1 Bison bison bison | reverse complement strand
CCAAGTAATCTGGAGATTTAAAGGCAGCTGAACAACAACAGAGGCAATGCCATAAGGACTGGCATTAGCGGTATTCTGGGATGGTGGATTTTTCTGTCTTCTCAAGCTATTCAAGAGACAAATTATTTAGAAGCATTCCTAACTGGCATTTTTCTGTCATCCCAGGCCCCTGTAGCCCCCATCCTCATCAAGCAGAAAATGAATGCAAACCAACCCAAAGTTTAGCTCTACTGGTTTCACTGCTCAAAGCCTTGACATTCAGAGTGAAGGAAGAGTTAATTTTGAAATTTTTATAGCCTAGTACTTCCCACTCCTAGTTTCTTCCTTGCTATTTAAACAGAGACTTGACATTTCTAATTAGGAAGTTTTACTTCCAGGCAAGTGGAATTTACCCCCAGCTGGGAAAACATGGCTTAGTAAGAGTTTGACATCAACCCTCATTGATCTGAAGATTATCTCTCGTTTGAGACTGAAGAGCCTCTGGGAGACTAGGGAGGGGAAACAAATGTGGGAAAGTGTGTGGAAATGCTTTCTTTGACTTCGGGGTTAGGTGGATCAAGTTTGGCAGGCAGAGACTTGGGAGCAGAAATCGTTTTCTTTCTGCCCCCTACTGCAGCCTTCCTCCCCTAGCTCCCCTTGTCAATATTTCAGAATCTTAACTTGCTAAAAGGAGGCAAAGGACTTGTTGATCACAGCCACTAAAGATTTGCACAGTATTTTAACTTTACTGACAAAATGGCTTATTGCTTTGTTACTTTCAGATATTTGGTGCACACGTTACAAGTATGTTTGGGTAAATGGGAAAGTGAGTTACCTCTGTTGCTGTCTAAGGACTGAGTATAATAATGGTCCTACCAAACTGATCATCACTGGGAAGTCTGCCTCCCAATTGGAAACCGTATATGAGTTTTATTCCTCCTATTTTTCTTGGTTTCTTCCTTTGGTACCTTTGGCATACTGACATTTCCCATTAGCCTGTGTCTTCCCTCTGGCTCTTAGGGACATCATGTCATGCCTGTTATGTCCATATCAAGTGTCTGAA
>NW_011485709.1:8755-10060 GCF_000754665.1 Bison bison bison | reverse complement strand
ACTGGGGTCGCACAGAGTTGGACATGACTGAAGCGACTTAGCAACAGCAGCAGCAGCATGGGGTGATCTGATCAACTTGTATCACTCACTTCTAATATTTCCTCCCACTGTAAGAATGAAAAGTGATGATATTTTTGAAAGTGACTTTGTTTTTAAATTAACACATTTTTAAATGTTATACTTCATTTACAGTTATTACAAAATATTGGCTGCAATCTCTGTGTTGTATCCTTGTAGCCTATCTTACACCCAAGAGTTGGTACCTCCCACTCCTCCACCCCTATACTGACCCTCTCCTCTTGCTCCCACTGCTAGCCACTAGTTTGTTTTCTGTGACTGTGTCTGCTTCTTTTTTGTCATATTTGTTAGTTTGCTGTATATTTTAGATTCCACATAAAAGTGATATCATATAGTATTTTATTTGTCTGTCTGGCTTCTTTCACTTAGCATAATGTTCTCCAGGTCCTTCCATGTTGCTGCAAATGGCAGAATTTCCTTCTTTTTTATGACTGAATAGTATTTCATCTCTCTCTCACTCATACACACACACACACACACACACCACATCTTTATCCACTCATCTGTTGATGGACACTTAGGTTGCTTCCATATCTTTTGACTATTGAAAGTAATGCGGCTATGAACATCAAGGTACATGTATTTTTTTCAAGTTAGTGTTTTTGGTTTTTTTGGACATATATCCAAGAGTAGAATTGCTGTTTCATATGGTAACTTTTACTTTTAGTTTTTTAAGAAACCTCCATACTGTTTTCCATAGTGGCTGTACCAAATTATATTCCCACCGACACTGTCTGAGGGTTCCCTTTTCTCCACAACCCTGTCAGCATTTGTTATTTGTGGTCTTTTGGATGATGACCATTCTGACAGATGTGAAGTGATACCTCATTGTGGCTTTAATTTGCATTTCTTTGATGATTAATGATGTTGAGCATCTTCATGTGCTTGCTGACCATCTGTATGTCTTCTTTGGAAACATGTCTCTATTCAGTGGGATGAGATGGTATTTTAATAGCTTCTCATTCATTTCCTCCACACCCTCCTTAGCTACTATGAAAATATTCAATACATTTGGAGAAAGATTTTAATGTCAGATAATGATAACTCATTTCTATTCCCAGGTATTGTTCTACCTTTTTGACAGGCCTTCCATGCTTTCATGCAGAGAAGTAAGAAATTTGGAGATTATTTGTTTATTGGCTGCACTCAGTCTTCACTGGTGGGTGCAGGCTTTCTATAGTTGTGGTGAGCAGGGGCTACTCATTGCGATGGCTTCTCTTATTGTGG
>NW_011485709.1:5169-7032 GCF_000754665.1 Bison bison bison | reverse complement strand
TATGGCGACCTCCATGGTGATCCAGTGACTGAGACTCTGTATTCCCAATGCAGGTGGCTCAGGTTTGATCCCTAGTCAGAGGACTACCTCCCACATGCCGCAAATAAGAAAGAGTTCCTGTGCTGCAATTAAAGATCTGATGCAACCAAATAGATAAATATTTTTAGAAAAGAATATGGCTATATTGTAAAACATTTCATACATTTGGATACAACATTATGGATAATGTTTCTAAGGAACTGAAGTCACTTTGTAATTTTGATTGGACCTTCATAATGTACCCTGCTGCTTAGAAGCTAAACTATGATGTGGGAGAACCTGGGGATAAGATTTCAACTTGGGCCTAAACTATTTTAAGATATGCATGTGCTTGCTTGTTCAAGATAGCAGGCAAACGTGGTATACTCATTTTTTTTTTCCTCAGCCCTTTGCAAGATAAGGGGAGCTGGGACAGGGGGAAAATCTCTGCAGTCAGCCAAGTTTTTCTTGGAAGCTTCAGCCTTCCTATTTTGCTCTCTTTGCCCCTTGGAGTACTCTTCTCCTTCAAGTTCTCAGTGCCCTGCTGCTTTCTACCTTCCTCCCTTAATTAAGCAGGAAATAATTTGATCATGTTACTTTCACTGCATTCCTGTGATGCTGATTTTCTTATGCCAGGTGCTCTTTGCAGTTCAGTTCAAATCAATGGCTACTGAGCATCTACTGCATTTGAGGTACCAACTGGGCTAGATGTGGCGGATATAAAGGCTAATGGGTCATGGCTCCATCCTCAAGAAATTAACAACTTGATATTGAAATAGAAGAGATGAAAAGCAGCTAACAGACAAGACTATAAAATGTGCTATAAACAAAAATCAAAGTATAACAAGCATATGTGAAAAAGGGGTTATTCTTAGCAGGTTTTTAATTGGAATTTGGAAGTTTATTGCTGAGCAAATAGGGATATTGGAGACAGGCATTATGAGCAAAAGGACTCGCAAGGGAAAAGTCCACTGAAAGCAAAGTGCAGGGCATGTTCCAAGAACAGTAAAGAGTTTTTTGAGGGTAGAATATAGAATACACAAAAGAGTGTTATTTGATATGATACCAAGACATTTGAGAATAGTTTCATAGATTTCTTTCTTTATGGAACAGTGAACCATCCGTTGTTTTTTAAGAGAGGAGCACTAATTTAGGAAGGTCAGTCTCATGGGAATATGAATTTCAGATTGAAGTCAGGGAGACTGTAGGATGAGAAACAGTTAAGCCACTGTAATTGTTTAGATGATATGTGATGATGCCCTGGACCAGTTTACTGGCGGAGACATGGAAAGATGGGAAGATGGAACAGATAAAAAGACAGAAGCAGGAAGATCTACAAAATTTTAGTGACTAACTAGAATTGATACATAAGGGGGAGGGAGGATTTAAAGATGAGACCATTTTGTGAGTCCTGATCATCTGGGAGAAGAGTAATTTTATTAATCAAATTTGGAATCATTGGCACAGTTAGAGGAAGTAGGTAATGAAATCAGATTGTGAATGCTGAGATTAGTTGTTCCTTGTATTTTCAGATGGAGGTATTCAGGAGAGGGCTAAAAATGTATGTAGTGTGATTCTCAGGAGACAGTTCAGAGTGAAAAAAATTGGGGAGATATTGTCTGATATGAATAATTACTCTATAGGACTGGTGGCATCACACAAAAAAATGAAGGCTAGTGTGACAAGAGAAGACTGAGGACATCTCCTTGAACTCCTGTATTCAGGAAATAGGATGAAGGAGAAGAGCTCCTGATGGATGTTAGAGCAACAGACTTTTGGACTCAGTGGGAAAAGGCAAGGGTGGGATGATCTGAGAGAACAGCACTGAAACATGTATAGTACCAT
>NW_011485709.1:3775-5069 GCF_000754665.1 Bison bison bison | reverse complement strand
CCCATGGACTTAGTCCATGGAATTCTCCAGGCCAGAATACTGGAGTGGGTAGCCTTTCCCTTCTCCAGGGAATCTTCCCAACCTAGGAATCGAACCCAGGTCTCCCACATTGCAGGCATATTCTTTACCAGCTAAGCCACAAGGGAAGCCCAAGAATACTGGAGTGGGTAGCCTATCCCTTCTCCAGTGGATCTTCCTGACCCAGGAATTTAACTGGGGTCTCCTGCATTGCAGGTGGATTCTTTACCAACTGAGCTATGAGGGAAGCCAATAAGTCTAGGTGTTGACACAGGATAATTGAAAGCTGCTAACTGGAGTGAGGAATGAACAACTGGAATGACAGGTAGTTCTTTAGAGCTTGAGTTATCTATTTTGTCTCCCTCCCCAAAAGAAAAATGTCCCTTTGTCTAGTGTTTGGTACATAGTGGGTGTTTGTTTGCTATGCTATGCTAAGTCACTTCAGTCGTGTCCAACTCTCTGCGACCCCATAGACGGCAGCCCACCAGGCTCCCCTGTCCCTGGGATTCTCCAGGCAAGAACACTGGAGTGGGTTGCCATTTCCTTCTCCAATGCATGCAAGTGAAAAGTGAAAGTGAAGTCGCTCAGTCGTGTCCGACTCTTAGCGACCCCATGGATTGCAGCCTAACAGGCTCCTCTGTCCATGGGATTTTCCAAGCAAGAGTACTGGAGTGGGGTGCCATTGCCTTCTCCGAGGGTGTTTGTTTAATGTGGACTAAATAAATGGTCATTTTATGAATAACATAAAGATGTAAAAATAAATGCATCTGCTTTAATTACAAGAGTTATTTTATTTACAGGTGATTAAATTCATGAGGCCAGGTCCGTGTGTGCCCATTGTGTCCCTACTGACTTGCAGAGGGTCAGGCTCATTGTATGTCCTAGATGAATATTTGTTACATGGATAAATGTACATATGTATGAAGGTTCCAGTTGGATCTCATGGGCTGAGGTGAAACTTGGCAACTGTTTAAAAATATTGGACCATATCCTTGATCTTTTCTTGATGTTCTGCTAGTGTCATAGAGGGCAGGAAAACATAGGGTTCTCTAAGTTGGAAGTTTGGATATGGGAAGAGTGCCTATTTTATCTGGGCAGAGAAATAAGACTTTTCTCTGGGGCACAGTGCAGAGTTGTACTGTCTCTAAATCCAATTGCATATAGTAGCTTTGATGATGGCAGACAGGGTGCTGTGGTAGTGGCAGGTAGAGTCAAAGTATGATCCAGCTTATGAAAGTTTGATTTGCACAGAGTACTTTAAGAACATGACTATGGC
>NW_011485709.1:450-1491 GCF_000754665.1 Bison bison bison | reverse complement strand
CAAATCTGAGACCTGAGTTTCCATTAGTTTGTAAGTTTCCATTGAGTTTCCATTGAATTTCCATTAGTAAGATGATGATTAAGTGTGGTCTGTATCAAATGTCCACAATGAGGCAAAAGAACTAAAATTACAAAGAAAATTGATGAAGGCATCACTCAATTCGTTCTCTCTTGATCTGGCTCTTCTGAATTTTCAGGTGTTATCCCTACTTCCCAGTTAATACTCCCACAATGATGAGCTGCTTGCCTCTTCCTCATATACATTCCACAAAGCTTTGCTGTCACTGTCTTTGCTTCTTGAGTCTGTTGACTCCCTTTCTCATCCTTTCATTTCTGCACTCCTACTTCTCCATTAAGAATCGAGTATCACCTCCTCCAGAGACAATTGACCCCTCACCCCCCACACCAGGTTGGGCTTTCAAAGCACACTGTGCATATTTGTACAGCAGTACTTCTAAATCATCCCATCACTTTGTCTCCACCCTGTGGACTTTGAGCTCCTGGAGGGCCGGGATGGCATCTTATTTATCTTTGTTCTCATAACATTTAGTGTGGCATATAGCATAGAGTTAATATTCAGTGAATATATGTTTATAAAAAAGTATGTGTTTGCATGTAGCATAGTAACAATTATGTAGGTCATTTACTGTGCATTTAATGACATCTTTGTTGCAAGTTTTATTGGATTACAGCAGTGATCTCTCTATATGTTTGCTCAGTCTTCATAGTTTATTGCTGATGTAGCATGACTGTCTGTTCACAACTTAAACAAATTACTGGGAACACTGCTTACAAGGCACACATTTTTCTTTATAGTCCTTTGTTCTTTAACCTCTGGGGATTTCTGAATTGCTGTATACTATCACATTTGAAACAAAATCCCAAAGAATGCAGCATCCTGCAAAATAAGTTAAAAATACACACAATATTTCAATGGCCGTATTTAATTGTATAGGTAAGAGCCGATTTACCTGGCCTCCTATCACCAGGAATTTTCCATTTACTGTTCCCTTTCCCCTCTCACTATTCAGAGAGAACTCTG
>NW_011485709.1:0-350 GCF_000754665.1 Bison bison bison | reverse complement strand
TCAACCCTGAATATTCATTGGAAGGACTGATGTTGAAGCTGAAGCTCCAATACTTTGGCCACCTGATGCAAAAAGCCAACTCATTGGAAAAGACCTTGATGCTGGCAAAGGTTGAGGGAAGGAGGAGAAGGGAATGACAGAGGATGAGATGGTTGGATGGCATCACTGATTCAATGGACATGAGTTTGAGCAAACTCGAGGAGATAGTGAATGATAGGGAAGCCTAATGTGCTGCAGTCCATGGGGTCACAAAGAGTTGGACACAACTTAGCGACTGAACAACAATCACATACTAACTGTGAAACCCTGAGTGAGTTATATAACCTTTTGGGGTCTTAGTTTCCTCTTCC
>NW_011485708.1:17655-19286 GCF_000754665.1 Bison bison bison | reverse complement strand
CAGGCTCCTCTGTCCATGGGATTCTCCAGGCTAGAATACTGGAGTGGGTTGCCATTTCCTCCTCCAGGGGATCTTCCCAACCCAGGGATCAAACCTGTGTCTCCTGCATTAAAGGCGGATTTCTTACCGAACCATCTATCTACCTATCATCCATTCTACATGTCTGTCATCTTCCACCTATCTATCATGCGTTCCATCTTCTATCTATATTTCCAAGTGTATATCTATCATTTGTTGATTATTTATCACCTATCTATCCATTATCCATGTATTTATCTATTATCTACCTATCATTTCTTTACCTATTATCTGTCTATCATCTGTGTCTGTCTCTCTATCCACCTTTCAATGTATCTATCTATCCATATCTATCTGTTATCTTCAGTTCAGTTCAGTCACTCCGTCGTGTCTGACTCTTTGAACCTCGGCATGCCAGGCCTCCCTGTCCATCACCAACTCAAGGTGTTCATTCAAACTCACGTCCATCAAGTAGGGATGTCATCCAATCATCTCATCATCTGTCGTCCCCTTCTCCTCCTGCCTTCAATCTTTCCCAGCATCAGGGTCTTTTCCAGTGAGTCAGTTCTTCACATCTAGTGGCCAAAGTATTGGAGTTTCAGCCTCAGCATCAGTCCTTCCAACGAATATTCAGGACTGATTTCCTTTCATATGGACTGGTTGGATCTCATTGCCATCCAAGGGACTCTCAAGAGTCTTCTCCAACACCACAGTTCAAAATAATCAATTCTTCAGTACTCAGCTTTCTTTATAGTCTGAGTCTCACATCCATACATGACTACTGGAAAAACCATAGCTTTGACCAAACAGACCTTTATTGGCTAAGTAATGTCTCTGCTTTTTAATATGCTGTCTAAGTTGGTTACAGCTTTTCTTCCAAGGAACATGCATCTTTTAACTTCATGACTGCAGTTACCATCTGCAGTGATTTGGGAGCCCCCCAGAATAAAGTCTCTGATTCTTTCCATTGTTTCCCCATCTATTTGCCATGAAGTGATGGGATCAGATGCCATGATCTTAGTTTTCTGAATGTTGAACTTTAAGCCAACTTTTTCACTCTCCTCTTTTACTTTCATCAAGAGGCCCTTTAGTAGTTCTTTGCTTTCTGCCATAAGGGTGGTGTCATCTGCATATCTGAGGTTACTAACATTTCTGCCAGCAATCTTGATTCCAGCTTGTACCTCATCCAGCCTGGCATTTTGCATGATGTACTCCTGGCATTTTGCATGATGTACTCCGCATATAAGTTAAATAAGCAGCGTGACAATATACACAGCCCTGATGTGCTCCTTTTCGTATTTGGAACCAGTCTGTTGTTCCACGTCCAGTTCTAACTGTTGCTTCTTGCCCTGCATACAGGTTTCTCAAGAGGCAGGTCAGGTGGTCTAGTAATCTATTATCTATCATCTGTTTACTTATTATTTATCATCTATTTCTATGTATCTCTCTATGAAATTGAAATTTAAAACTGTTAATCAGTCAGTCGAGTCTGACTCTTGGTGACCCCATGGACTGTAGCCCGCCAGGCTCCTCTGTCCATAGGATTCTCCAGGCAAGAATACTGGAGTGGGTTGCCATGCCCTCCTCCAGGGGATCTTCTCCACCCAGGGATC
>NW_011485708.1:13396-15144 GCF_000754665.1 Bison bison bison | reverse complement strand
GCCAAAAACAATAAAATTTAAAAAAAATCTACAAACAATAAATGCTGGAGAGGATGTGGAAAAAAGGGAACCCTTCTTGCACCGTTAATGAGAAAGTAAACTGATCCACCCACTATGGAGAACAGTAAGCAGACTTCTTAAAAAGCTAGGAGTAAGGTTACCATATGACTCAGTAATCCCACTACTGGGCATATACCCTTGATAAAAACCATAATTCACAAAGACTTATGTACCCCAATATTCACAGCAGTCATGCTTGCAGCTGGCAAGACAAGGAAGCCACCTAGACATCCATTGACAGATGAACGGGTAAAGCTTTGGTACATGCATGCAATGGAATACTACTCAGCCATGAAAAGGAATGAATGTAAATCAGAAGTTGAGAGGTGGATGGACCCAGAGTCTGTCATACAGAATAAAGTAACTCAGAAATAGAAAAACAACTATCGTATATTAACACTGGCTTTTCAAGAGGCTTTGTCCGCTCCCTCTTCTATTAGTAAAATCTCCCAATGAAGAAACAGGCAAGCCATAAAATTCTGCATCTGCACAAACACCGAAGGTTACACATAGCACTTGGCTAATGGGCTTTCTTTTCCTATCGTAACACAAAAAGAAAATTTTTTTTTTTAATGTTCTTCCTGCTTGATTTCCTTAACATTTGTTTTAGGTTAACTTCCTAATTGAGCAATTTTTATTTTAGGTCAGTGGCCACAGGTTTGGTGAAACTTCAGCCAAGTGATAGTCTTAAACAATACAGTCTGCTCAGAAGCAGTGGTGCAGTGGCAAGTATAATCAAAGAACTAGGAATAAAATGCTAATGAGCCATTTTCCTTCTAAAAGCGTGACCTTTTTAGCACCTAATGGAGAGCAGAGCCATGAAGTTTTTTTTTTTAATAGAAATTCTTTTTTTTAGATAACCTTCAATGTGAAAATATCCTTTTCTTTCCAGGGTACCTATGTTTGAAAGTAAAAGCAAAACTCAGTCGTGTCCGACTCTGAGACCCCATGGACCATAGAGTCCATGGGATTCTCCAGGCCAGAATACTGAAGTGGGTAGCCTTTCCCTCCTCCAGGGGATCTTCCCGACCGGGGGATTGAACCCAGGTCTCCCCCATTGCAGGCAGATTCTTTACCAGCTGAGCCACACGAAGTCCAAGAATACTGGAGTGCGTAGTCTCTCCCTTCTCCAGGGGATCTTCCCAACCAAGGAATCTAGCTGGGGTCTCCTGCATTGCAGGTGGATTCTTTATCAACTGAGCTATCAGGGGAGCCAACCCACGTTTAAGTCTCCTTACGTCTCCAACACTTTCTGGAGGTGTGTCATTTGAAGCCTGGTTATGTCTAGGCTTCAGATATATATACAGCCCCCAACTAGGTGGCGCGGTGGTAAAGAACCTGCTTGCAGTGCAGGAGACACAAGAGATGCAGGTCCAATTCCTGGGTCGACAAGATCCTCTGCAGAAGGAGATGACAACCCACTCCAGTATTCTTGCCTGGAGAATCCCATGGACAGAGGAGCCTGGTGGGCTACAGTCCATGGAGTCGCAAAGAGTCAGACATGACTGAAGCGACTTACTATGCACACATGGATTGATGACTTCATGGGGCTTTCAACCTCACGCTTCTGTATCCCTGCTGCTAAGTCACTTCAGTCGTGTCCGACTCTGTTCGACCCCATAGACGGCAGCCCACCAGGCTCCTCCATCCATGGGATTTTCCAGGCAAGAGTATTGGAGTGGGGTGCC
>NW_011485708.1:12117-13296 GCF_000754665.1 Bison bison bison | reverse complement strand
ATTGTAAAAAGTTTAATAAAGGCTTAAAAAAAAAAAAACCTAAAGAGTAGTTCGGTCACATGAAGTACTTACATAGTACTTGAGCAGCCATCACCCCCCATCTGTCTCCAAAGCTTTTTGGGCAAAAGTAAAATTCTGTATGCATTAGCTACTCCATCCTGTCTCCTTCAGCCCTAACCCCCCAACCCCACTCTGCTTATGTAGGTACCTGCTCTAAGTGCCTCACATATAAGGAAACATGTAATATTTCTCTTTCTATCTGGTTTGCATCATGTAGCATCCTGTCCTCAAGGTTCATTCACCCTGTGTCAAGAGATTTTCCTTTTGAAGGCTGAATTGGGATTTCCCTGGTGGCACAGGAGGTAAAGAAGTCTGTCTGCAATGCAGGAGATGCAGGAGACCCAGTTTCGATCCCTGGGTCAGGAAGATCCCTTGGAGGAGGGCACGGCAACCCACTCCAGTATCCTTGCCTGGAGAATCCCATGGACAGAGGAACCTGGCAGTCTATAGTCCACGGGGTCACAAAGAGTTGAACAGGAGTGAGTGGCTTAACACTTTCACGTTTTTTCAATAGTCCATAATATGGATACACCATGCTGTTTATCCACTCACCCATGGATGGACAGTTAGATTGTTGGCACTTTCCAGATACTGTAAATCACACCGCTGTGAACATCTGTGTACAGATAGCTACTCAGTCTGTGACTTCACTTAGTTTGGCTCTCTATGTGGAGGGCAATTGGTGGATTCCCTGGGGACTTTGAATTTTTAAGGAAAGGCCGTAGGTGACTCACGTTGCCCAGACTTCTTTGTGGCTGAGCAAATATAGTGTGCTCTTTTTAAGACAGTATGTGAAACTGATACTTATGATTTAAGCTATGAGAGGTATCTGTGGAGTTTAAAGATTGCATAGCTGATTTAGTTTCAGAGCATAATCTTTTTGTTTTTAAAATTTATTTTAGCATTTATTTCTTTTTTAATTGAATTTACTTGATTTATATGAAGACATATATATATATATATATTATATTTGTATATTATATATGCTGCTGCTAAGTCGCTTCAGTCGTGTCCGACTCTGTGCGACCTCATAGACGGCCGCCCACCAGGCTCCCCCATCCCTAGGATTCTCCAGGCAAGAACACTGGAGTGGGTTGCCATTTCCTTTTCCAATGCATG
>NW_011485708.1:7126-11545 GCF_000754665.1 Bison bison bison | reverse complement strand
AGGAGAAGGGGACGACAGAGGATGAGATGGTAGGATGGCATCACCAGCTCAATGGACATGAGTTTGAGTAAGCTCCAGGAGTTGGTGATGGACAGGGAAGCCTGTTGTGCTTCAGTCCATGGGGTCGCAAAGAGTCAGACACGACTGAGCGACTGAACTGAGTTGATTTATAATGTTTTTTAGTTTCAGATGTACAGCAGTGATTCTGTTATACACACACATATACATATATGTAATATATATGTATTCTTTTTCAGATTCTTTTCCTGTATAGGTTATTATAAAATATTGAATAGAGTTCCCTGTGCTAGGAGGTTTCCAGCATAATTGAGAGGAAGGCAGAGAGAGTTTCCAGATACCCATCCCCACCCCCTGGACATATGCACAGCCTCCCCCATCATGAATGTTCCTCTCACCACCCAGAGTGGTACGTTTGTTAAACTAACAGACCTATATGACAGATCACCACCACCCCGTCGCTTACATTGGGCTTCATTCTTGGTGTTAATATGTTCTATGGACTTGAACATATATTCATATATATGAATATTAAAATGTATAAATGTATATTGAAACATACGCGTGCGTGTGTGCATATTCAAATGCACACGTGCATATTCAAATATATACATGCATATTCAGATATAGACATGCATATTCAAATGTACGTGTCTATATTCAAATGTATATGTGTACATTCAAATGTGTGCATATTCTATGTACGCATACATATTCTAATGTATACATGTATATTCAAACGTATATCCATCTATATTCAAATGTATATGTGTATATTCATACACATACACACACACACACCAGGAGGAAGGCATGGCAACCTACTCCAGTATTCATGCCTGGAGAAGCCCATGAACAGAGGAGCCCGTTGGGCTACAGTCCATGGGGCCTCAAAGAGTGGGACAAGACCGAAGCAGCTAGCACCCACGCATGCATGGTCCCATTATCCACCATTCTAATACCAGTATTCTCACTACTAAAATTCGTGTGCCCCAGCTGTTCACCCCTTCCCCACCCAGGCAGCCGCTGATCTTTCTACCTTTCCTATAATTTTTTCCTTCCTTAGAATTTCACCAGGTCGGCATCGCAGAGAAGGTAGCTTTTTCAGACTAGCTTCCTCCACTCAGTGAAATGCCTTTATGTCTCTTCCGTGTCCTTTCACGGCTTGACGGCTCATTTCTTTTTAGTGACGACTAACAGCCTGTTACGGGGATGTACCACATTTTATTAGCCGGTTCACCTACTGAAGGACATCGTGGCTGCTTCCAAGTTGTGAATACAGATGCCACAAACATCCATGGGCAGGTTACAGTGCAGATGTGAAGTTCTCGACTCCTTAGGGGAAATGCCAAGGACTGTTACTGCTGCTTCGCATGGTTAACAGTATGTTTACTTTTAAGAAAGTGCCAGGGACTTCCCTGGTGGTCCAGTGGCTAAGACTCTGTGCTCCCGATGTAGGGGGCCCCAGTGTGATCCCTGGTCTGGGAACTGGATTCCTTATGCCACAGCTAAGAATTTGCATGCCACAACTAAACATCTTGTGTGCTGGAATTAAAAAATCTCGTGTGGTGTGACTAAGACCTGGCTCAGCCAAATAAATAAAAAATAATAAATTTGGTAAGAAACCAGAACTTACAAATTATCTCCCAGCGTGCCTGTACCATTCTGTGTCCCCACTGACAACGACTCACCAGCATCCTGGGACGTCAAAAAGTAATTAACCACACAAACACCTTTGAAAAGACACCGCCAAGCACAATTGCCTTTATTACCATGCCTGGAAGACATCCTGGAATGTCTTCAGTGAGCCCAGACCCTTACACATTCCCAAACATTTCTGTTGTTCAGTAACCAGCTCGGTTTGGACTCTTTGCGACCCCGGGGACTGCAGCACGCCAGGCTTCCCTGTCCATCACCAACTCCCGGAGCTTGCTCAAACTCACGTCCATTGAGTCAGTGATGCCATCCAACCATCTTTTTACTGTATAAAAAGGCCAAAACATACTTACTTCCCAAAGACAGAAGAAGAGTTAACATTATTACCTTCAGATGTTTGGCTTTTTGTGAATAGATGTCATCTTTTGATGTTCCACTACATGTACCAGCCCCCAAGCAGAAACATCTATATATTGTGGCTCCCCACTTACCTCTTTGGAGCAGTCAGTCAGGGCTACCTGAGTGGACACATCAGGGCTACTGTCTTTAGTAGGGTTCTAGAATAAAACATTCAAGGCTTCCCCAGTGGCTCAGCGGTAAAGAATCTGCCTGCCAAGCAGGAGACATGGGTTCCATCCCTGGGTCGGGAAGATCCCCTGGAGGAGGAAAGGGCAACCCACTCCAGTATTCTTTCCTGGAGAATCCCATGGACAGAGGAGCCTGGCAGGCTGCAGTCCCTTTGCAGCAACACAGATGCAAATACAGATGATCATACTGAGTGGTTTCAAGTCAGACAAAGAAAAACATCACACGATACCATTTATATGTGAAATCTACAATACAGCAGAAATGAGCCTACAGCAGACTCAGACACAGAGAACAGACTTGTGGTCTTCACCAGGGACAGAAACGGGAGAGCGATGGACTGGGAGTTTGGAGTTAAGTGACGCAAACTATTAATATTACAATGGATGAATGACAAGATCCTTCTGTATAGCACAGGGACCTATATCCAAGCTCCCGGGATAAATCATGCATTCTTAGTCACTTCAGTCATGTCTGACTCTTTGTGACCCTATGGACCATAGCCCACCAGGCTCTTCTGTCCATGTGATTCTCCCGGCAAGAATACTGGACTGGGTTGCCATGTCATTGTCCAAACCCCAACAGAAAAGAATATGAAGAAAAATGTATACAGATGTATAACTGAATCACTTTGCTGTACAGGAAAAATCAGCAAAGCACAGTAAATTCAACTCTACTTCGATTTTAAGAAGCTATTATCCTGAGGAAACCAGAATTGAAAAAGACACACATATCCCAATGTTCACTGAAGCACTATTTACAATAGCCAGGACACAAGAGCAGCCTAAATGTTCATCGACAGATGAATGGATAACTAAGTTGTGGTACATATACAGAATGGAATATTACTCAACTATAAAAAGGAACACATTTGAGCCAGTTCTAATGGGGTGGATGAGCCTAGAACCTATTATACAGAGTGAAGTAAGTCAGAAACAGAAGGACAAATATCATATATTAATGCATAAATATGGAATCTAGAAAGATGGTCCTACATGCAGGGCAGTAAAGGAGACAGAGACATAAAGAACAGACTTTTGGATTCAGTGGGAGAAGGGCAAGGTGGGCTGATTTGAGAGACTAGCGTTGAAACATATACACTACCATATGTCAAACAGATAGACAGTGGGAGTTTGACGTATGACTCAGGGCAGCCAAAGCCAATGCTTTGATCACAGACTAGAGGGAAGTGGTGGGGAGAGAGGTGGGAGGCGGGTTCAGGATGGAGTGGACACACGGATACCTATGCCCGATTCATACTGATGTATGGCAGAAACTATCACAATATTGTAATTATCCTCCAGTTAAAATAAAGAAACTCCTAAAAAAGCGATTAAAATATGTCTGCAGCATCCACAGTAAAACAGGACTCGAGGAGGCTGGAAGTACCTTTCACCTGGTAATTGGGAGGCATTTGGTTTTCTTCCCTTGTCGTACGATTGTTCTCTTCACATAGACCAGGAAAATGCACCAGCAAGACTGATCCCATAAACGAAGAGCTTGCTCATAAAAAGGCTGTTATGTCAAGATCCATTTATGAGAAAACCTCTCCAGAAAGTGGGCAGAGAGGAAACCTACCTCAACAAAATAAAGCCCATAAATGACAAAGTGAAAGGGAAGTGAAAGTCATTCAGTCGTGTCTGACTCTTTGCAACCCCACAGACTATACAGTCCATGGAATTCTCCAGGCCAGAATACTGGAGTGGGTAGCCTTTCCCTTCTCCAGGGGATTTTCCCAACCCACGGATTGAACCCAGGTCTACCACATTGCAGGTGGATTGTTTACCAGCTGAGCCACCAGGGAAGCCCAAGAATACTGTAGTGGGTAGCCTATCCCTTCTCCAGGGGATCTTCCCAACTCAGGAATCAAACCCAGGTCTCCTGCATTGCAGGTGGATTCTTTACCAGCTGAGCCACAGGGAAGCTAAAGAATACTGGAGTGGGTAGCTGTTCCCTTCTCCAGGGGATCTTCCCAACCCACGGATTGAACCCAGGCCTCCCACATTGCAGGATTCTTTACCAGCTGAGCCACGGGGAAGCCCAAGAATACTGGAGTGGGTAGCCTATCCCTTCTCCAGGGGATCTTCCCAACTCAGGAATCAAACCCGGGTCTCCTGCATTGCAGGTGGATTCTTTACCAGCTGAGCCACAGGGAAGCTA
>NW_011485708.1:4193-7026 GCF_000754665.1 Bison bison bison | reverse complement strand
AGGCCTCCCACATTGCAGGATTCTTTACCAGCTGAGCCACGGGGAAGCCCAAGAATACTGGAGTGGGTGGCCTATCCCTTCTCTAAGGGATCTTCCCAACTCAGGAATCAAACCCAGGTCTCCTGCATTGCAAGCGGATTCTGTACCAACTGAGCTATCGGGTAATGTAATACTCGATGGTGAAAAGCTGACAGCTTTCCTTCTAAGATGAGGAACAAGACAAGGATGTCCACTCTCACCACTATTATTCAACACCGTTTTAGAAGGCCTAGTCCGAGCAGAGGAAAACAAAATCAAATAAAAGGAACACAAACTGGAAAAGGAGTAAAACTGTCACTGTTTGCTATACATACACGGCTTCCCAAGTGGTGCTAGTGGTAAAGAACCTGCCTCTCAGTGCAGGAGACATAAGAGATGCGGGTTCTGTGCCTGGGTTGGGGAGATCCCCTGGAATAGGGCATGACAACTCACTCCAGGATTCTTGCCTGGAGAATCCCATGGACAGAGGAGCCTGGCAGGCTGTAATCCATGGGGTTGCAAAGAATCAGACACAGCTCACAGTGGAAGTCTAAGCAAGACCGACGCTTACTCCTTGGAAGGAGAGTGATGACCAACCTAGACCGCATATTAAAAAGCAGACACATTACTTTGTCAACAAAGGTCCGTCTAGTCAAGGCTATGGATTTTCCAGTGGTCATGTATGGATGTGAGAGTTGGACTATAAAGAAAGCTGAGTGCAGAAGGACTGATGCTTTTGAACTGTGGTGTTGGAGAAGACTCTTGAGCGTCCCTTGGACTGCATGGAGATCCATCCAGTCCATCCTAAAGGAGATCAGTCTTGAGTGTTCATTGGAAGGACTGATGCTGAAGTTGAAACTCCAGTACTTTGGCCACCTGATGCAAAGAGCTGACTCATTTGAAAAGACCCTGATGCTGGGAAAGATTGAGGTCAGGACGAGAAGGGGACAAGAGAGGATGAGATGGTTAGATGGCATCACCAACTCAATAGACATGAGTTAGGGTAAACTCCAGGAGTTGGTGATGGACAGGCAGGCCTGGCGAGCTGCAGTTCATGGAGTTGCAAACAGTCTGACACGACTGAGTGAACTGAACTGAACTGAAGCAAGACTGAAGTGACTGAGCACACACTTACTCAACATATACATATACTGCTGCTGCTGCTAATTCGCTTCAGTCGTGTCCGACTCTGTGCGACCCCATACATGGCAGCCCGCTAGGCTCCTCTGTCCCTGGGATTCTCCAGGCAAGAATACTGGAGTGGGGTGCCATTGCCTTCTCCATATACATACACAGAAAATCCTAAAGACATGCGAAAACTACGAGACCTCATCAGTTTAGTGAAAGTTGAAGGATACAAAATTAATATACAGAAATCTGCAGCATTTCTACACACAAACAGTGAACTATTAGAGAAATTAAGGAAACAATCACATTTATCATTCACGTCAAAAAGAATACAACACCTAAGAATAAACCTACCCAGAGAAGCAGAGAGTCAGACATGACTGAGCGACTGAACAGCAACAAGAAAGGAACCAAAACACCTGTGATCCAAAAACATTTAAGAAGTTGAGGAAAATAACTGAAGAGGACACAAATGGATGGCATGAAATACTGTGTTCTTGGACTGGAAGAATCAATCTTCTTAGAAAAGAGCGTGTTTTCCAGGGCAACCTATAGATTCAGTGCAATTCCTATCTCATCACAGATGGAATTTTTCACAGAATTGGGCCAAGAGTTTGTACGCAAACACAAGAGACCCTGAGTAGCTGAACCAGTCTTGAGAAGGAAGAATAAATCAGGGGACTTCAGACCATGCTACAAAGGTAAGTAATTAGCATAGCAGTAGCAGAGGCATACACACACCGATCAGTGACTCAGAGTAGAGAACCCAGAGGGAAACCCACACGCCTAAGTCCGTTAATCTATGCAAAGAAGGCAAGATTATTCACTGTAGAAAAGACAAGTCTCTTTGATAAAGGCTCCTGGGAAAACCAGACAGCTACATGTAAAAGAATAAAAGTACAACAGTCTCTCACATCACAGGCAAACACCTAATTAAGAGTCCAGGTTCCCTTCCGTTCGGTTCCCACTAACGTCTGAGGCACTGGCTGCAGAATTTCAGGAGGTTTAAGAGCAGAGATGGGAGAAGTCTCAGTTTCCATGTTAGTTCATCACACTCAAAACCGAGGCTCCACCTGGCTGACTGCCTAAGCATACAGGGTGGGTGGTTCTTGAGGTTGTTTTTTTTTTTTTCTTTTGAATTTTTTATTTTGTATTGAGGTATGGTCGGGCTTTCCTTGTTGGTCAGCTGGTAAAGAAACTGCCTGCAATGCGGGAGACCTGGGTTTGACCCCCCTGGGTATAGTCGATTAACAATGTTGGGATGGTTTTGGATGGACAGCAAAGGGACTCAGCCATATATACACATGTATCCGTTCTCCCCCAAACTCCCCTCCCATCCAGGCTGCCACGTGACACTGAGCAGAGTTCCCTGTGCTGGACAGCAGGTTCTTGTTGGTTCTCCATATTAAATACAGCAGTGTGTCCATGTCCATCCCAAACTCCCTAACCATCCCTTCCCCCATCCTTTCCCCTGGGAACCATAAGATTATTACAGAGTATTGAGCAGAATTCCCTGTGCTGGACAGCAGGTCCTTGCGGATTCTCCATGTTAAACACAGCAGTGTGTCCATGTCCATCCAAACTCCCTGACTATCCCTTCCCCACTCCTTCCCCCTGGCAACCATAAGGTTATTACAGAGTATTGAGTAGAGTGCCCTGTGCTGTCCAGCAGGTCCTTGCTGGTTCT
>NW_011485708.1:2965-3959 GCF_000754665.1 Bison bison bison | reverse complement strand
TGCTGAGTCGTTCAGTCGTGTCAGACTCTTTGTGACCCCAGGGACTGCAGCTCGCCAGGCTCCTCTGTCCATGGGATTCTCCAGGCAAGAATACTGCAGTGGGATGCCATGCCCTCCTCCAGGGGATCTTCATGACACAGGGATCGAATTCACGTATCCTGCATTGGCAGGCGGATTGTTTACCACTCTGCCACCTGGCAAGTCCTAGCTACAGATAAAACAGTGGCTGAGGTACCTAGTAACAACCCTACTAGCCTAAAGCCACAGACCTGCACCACAGCCTCCATTGCAGAATGTAGCCTTTCTGTCAATGAACCCACCCTTCTCCCTGTGAATTTTTTTTTTTTTTTTAAGCAGAGAATTTAATAGAGGGAAATGGTTCAGAGGCTACTGGAAGACTGAAAAGGGCAAGAGAGCGTCTGTGGTCACAGAGCTAGTTACCCGAGAAAGCAGCTGCCACTCCCGGAAGCGGAGATCAGAGGGGAGAGACTGAGCTTCACAGAACTCCAAGTCTGGGGGCCTGGGACCCCGACTTCTGAGGAGGATGAGGCTTGCTGGCTCTTCAGGAGCCTGGAGAAGGGTTCACCCGGCAGGACTCACACATCCGGGGGTGGGGCGGTGGGGGGGTGATGTCTGGGTGGTGCTGCCCACCGGCAAGATGCTACCAGCTGGGGAATGTGGCAGGAGGCTGGGAACTGGGACTGGTCGCTTTTGGAAGCCACTGCTTCTCCCAGTGATTAAAAAAATTTTTTTTAAATGTATTTATTTGATCATGCCAGATCTTAGTTGTGGCATGTGGGGTGTTTAGTTGTGGCATGTAGGTTTTGTGGTTGTGGCTTCTGGGGTCTCTTGTAGTGACATGTGGGGTCTTGCAAAGTCTTAGCTGCAGTATCTGGCATCTAGCTCCCTGACCAGGGATTGAACCCTGGCTGCCTGCTTTGGGAGCACAGAGTCTTAGCCACTGGACCTGTGGTTTTTTTTTTTTTTTTTTTTT
>NW_011485708.1:0-635 GCF_000754665.1 Bison bison bison | reverse complement strand
TTTTAATTTTTAAAATATTTATTTATTTTAGGTTGTGCTGGGTCTTCCTTGCAGTGCACGGGCTTTCTCTAGTTGCAGCGAGCAGGGGGCTACTCTCTAGTAACGGTTTTGCACTGGACTTCTCATTGCGGTGGCTTCTCTTGTTGCGGGGCATCCCGCTCCAGGTGCAGGCGAGCTCGGTATCTGTCCTGCACTTGCTTAGTTGCCCTGCAGCATGTGGGATCTTCCCAGACCGGGGATGGAACCCTTGTCCCCTGAATTGGCAGGCGGGTTCTTAGCTGAAGAGGAAAAGTTAAAATTTTATATAACCTCCTGCTGGTTCTGCCTCTGCAACTCAGCTTGCTCCTTGAAAAGTCTGGATCACATAGATCTCATAGTCTCAGAAAGTCGGGACTTAACAATGCTAGGAACTGGAGCTTATCTCACTCGCCGTTGTCCTGCTCTTTACAGTTGCCTGGCCCCTGCAAACCTGCTTAACCATGCCTGTCTGTGTAAAGGTCAGGCATCCCCTTCCCCTTCTTGACTGCTGTTCCCAGCGTGCAAAACCCCTTAGTTTAAACCAGCTTATTAACAGCCAGTGTTGCCCACTATAGTCTGTCTAAAAAAACTCTACATAACTCCTTTGTTTGGAGTTC
>NW_011485707.1:25849-37955 GCF_000754665.1 Bison bison bison | reverse complement strand
AGTCCAACTCTCACATCCATACATGACCACTGGAAAAACCATAGCTTTGACTAGACGGAACTTTGTTGGCAAAGTAATGTCTCTGCTTTTCAATTTTTTGTTAATTTGATTATTATATGTCTTGGCATGTTTATCCTGTATGGAACTCTTTTCATTTTTTGGACTTGATTGCCTATTTCCTTTGCCATGTTGGAGAAAATTTTCATCTATAATCTCTTTAAAATTTTCTCAAATCCTTTCTTTGTCTCTTCTTCTGGGATCCCTATAATTAGAATGTTGGTGCGTTTAATATTGTCCCAGAGGTTTCTGAGACTATCATCAGTTATTTTCATTCTTTATACTTGATTCTACTCTTCAGCAGTTATTTCCACCATTCTATCTTCCAGCACACTGATCCACTCTTCTGATTCAGATATTCCACTATTGATTCCTTCTAAAGTATTTTTAAATGCAGTAATTGTGTTCTTCATCTCTGTATGTTTATTCTTTAATTCTTCTAGATCTTTGTTAATGGATTCTTGCCTTTTCTCCATTCTATTTGAAAGGTTTTGGATCATCTTTACTATCATTATTCTGAATCATTTTTCAGGTAGTTTGCTTATTTCCTCTTCATTTATTTGGACTTGTGTGTTTATAGGTGTTTCCTTCATTTGCACAGTATTTCCTGCCTTTTCATTATTTTTTTTTTTTTTTTCAGCTTATTGTGTTTGAAGTCTCCTTTTCCCAAGCTTCAAGACTGGATTTTTTTTTTTTTTGGTTTCTGTCCTCATAAGGTTGTTCTAGTGTTTTCTGTAAGCCTCATGTAGGATATGATTTGTTGGTTCAGACAGTAAACCATTTGCCTGCAATGCAAGAGACCTGGGTTCCATCCCTGGGTGGTGAAGATCCCCTGGAGAAGGAAATGGCAGCCCACTCCAGTACTCTTGCCTGGAAATTCCATGGACAGAGGAGCATTGTAGACTACAGTCCATAGGGTCATAAAGAGTCAGACATGACTAAGCGACTTCACTTCTCACTTCTTCTTGGTCAGAGGAGGTAAGGGTTTTTTTGCTGTTGTTGTTGTTGTTGTTGTTGTTGTTGTTGTTTTGTTTTGTTTTGTTTCCCCTCTGATAGGCATCACTGAGTGAGGGGGTAACCCTGTCTACTGATTATTGGGTTTGATTTTTGCCTTGGTTGTTGTTTGGATGAGGCATCCTGCACAGGGTCCTACTGGCAGTTTTGTGATGATTGGTCTTGTACACAAGTAGTTGCCTTTGTGGGAGTTCTCACTATTTGATACTCCCTAGGGTTAGGAGTTCGCTGGTAGTGTAGGGTCTTAGAGTCAGCACTTCCACTCTGAAGGCTCAGGGCTTGATCTCTGGCTGGGCATGGAGATTCCACAGGTGGTTTGTTATGGCATTAAATGGGTTAATACAAATGCACTAAAACGGGAAACAAAAGACACAACCCCAGACACATGTCAATTATAAAATGAGGGAAATAATAACTAAAATAATGAAATATATACACATACATATACACTCATAATCAAAACCAAAACCATCCAAAAAAAAAGTACAATAGATTGACCCCACGAACAAAAGAAACCAAAAATGATATCATCCAGTTAAGAACAAAACTAACTAAAGAGCAAAAACTGTAAAACTAAACTAAAGCAAAGTGCCAACTTGGGAATAAAGCAAAAAAAAAAAAAGTATATAGTGAGAAAAAGAAAAGAAAGAAAGAATAGAAATGCAAAGTTAAATAGAAGTATATAAAGAAAATTTCTACATATTAAAGATTAACTGCAATGGGAAGAGAACAGTGGGAAAAGCATACAAATGAATAAGTGTAGAAAAAGATAATACATTTTTAAAATTTAAAAATTAAGATTAATAAAAAACAGAGAGTTAAAAAGAAAAAAAGAAAAAAGAAAAACCCACAAATTCTCAAAAGGTCAACATAAAGTCAGAAGTATATAAGAGAAATAAAAAGTGTGATAAAAAAATTCTCAAAATCTTGAATAGATTTAATAGCATTAATAAAATAGAAAACTACAACAGCAGAGGGGGAAAAAAGGAAAAATAGAAAAAAATTCAGAAGAAACTACAGGATAAGTCAACATATAAGAATAATAAATGTTTTCCTTGAGTCTCTGCTGTTAGCATCCTTTCCCTCGCTGGGAGTCACAGCTCACCTCATCTCCCTAGGATGCCTTCCAACACTACACTTGTCTCTGGACTTGTTTTGGGGCAGCTCAGACTCTAATCTAGTCCTACTCCTATATATTCTTGCCTCCAATGTTCACAGCTGTCAGAACTACTGCATTTTTTTTGTGTGAGAACTCCCAATGTCCTTATATTCCATAGACACAGAATCTGCCTCATTGATCATGTGGATTTAATCTGCCACTTGTACAACTTGTGGGAAGATTAGCCACACTTCCTTAGCCACACTGCCCCTGGGTTTCAATTGTGGTTTTATCTCCACCTTTTCATGTTGGATGTCTACAAGGGTTTGCTCAGAGGCTATCCTGGAGGACATAAGTCTGCCCCAGTGAGTGCCAGATGTGGAGGTGATTCAGCTGCTTGGTTTGCAAGGGACCTGGTAGCACTAGCTATTCTGGGGAGTTGACAGCTAGGGCAGCAGGAAATATAGTGCTCTAGAAGGGTATGGCAACCCACTCCACTATTCTTGCCTGGAGAATCCCTTGGATAGAGAAGCCTGGCAGGCCACAGTCCACAGGGTCACAAGAAGCTGTACTCAGCTCAAGCGATCCCACATGGGCAGACACAGGACTTTTTCTAGCCTGTGGCAGTTCTGTCCCAGTGAGGAGTGAGCATGAGGTGGCGTAGCTGCTTGGTCAGCAGGGACTCTGACTGCTCCAAGAGTGCATGGACTGTCTCAGCCACAGAAGCTGTGGTCCTATCAGATTCTTTAATCTAGCCTCTGGCAGCTGGCAATAGGAAGGCCTCTTAGGCTAGTCTTTTTCTGTTGCTCCACCCATTCAGGCATTTAGAGGTCTCCCTTGCCTGGGGTCCTACTCTGTTGCTTGGCACATTCGGCACACAAAAAGGCTCCCTGGCTGGAGTCCTATTCTGGTGTTCAGCACACCAGGCACTTACAGGGACACGTTTGCTGGGGTTTGCCTCAGATACTTGAAGACCCAGCCTCTCTATTGTTCAGCTGCAGGTGATGGCATGTGGCAGGTGATGGCTCCACCCCCTACACATGACTCAGCGTTATCCCCTTGCTTCCAGTGGTTGCCTGGCTCCCCTCCAGGGGCATTTCCCACCATAATCTCCTCCCTCTCATTCCCTTGGGCTGTCTCCCCACATTTAACATCAGACCTTGCCTTAGGATTGCTCCAAAATCCTATGCTGAAGCTCCCAGTCACTGTGCCTTCTAGTGAACCCATGTTCCTGTCCAGGGTACATATAGCTGTGGCAAGATCATCTGTGTGATACTCACTCCATTTATGCTGTCACAGGGCAGCTGTTTCACTTCCAGTCTTAAATGTTTATCCTCTGACCCAAACAATTGCCCCAATATGGGATTGGACACCTGCTTCAGTTCCCTCACCCACCGAAGGCAGATCCAGTCCTACTAACTCTCCTGTTCCTTCATCTGAGTTTTGTATGGTTCTATACATTCTTTTCCAGTGGTCAGGTAATCCTGCCCGCTCTTGGCTGGTGTTCTGCAAGCACTTCTGTGTCTGAAGGTATATTCCTGATATATCTGTGGAAAGAGATGTACTCCACATCCACCTACTCCTCTGCCATCTTACACCAGTATTCTTACCTAGAGAATCCCATAGACAGAGGAGCCTGATGAGTTACAGTCCATATGGTCACAAAGAGTCAGATCTGACTGAAGTGACTTATCATGCACACACATGCCATTAACATGCTGTAACTTAATGGCTTTTACTCTGACTACGATTCACTCACATTTTATCTTGGATCAGCTCTTTCTCTGGAGCTCCAAACTCAGTACTCAATTTTATCCCCTAAATTTTACACCTGTTCTTCTAATTCAGTCTAATGCAGGACTCAAGCTGACTGCATGGCCCTTCCTAGATCTATCACTCCCTCACTGAGTGATCTTGGGCAAATCACCTTAACAGTCTCAGCTTCCTCAGCCAGCTGCAAGAGGCAACACCAGAGACATGCTTGGGAATGTGTCTGGAGGTGCCCGGTGAAGGTTTGCTCTCATGGCCAGCTCCTCCCTGCCTGCCCTCCCCACTCAGAGAGGGTTTCCATTTCTGTTGGTTGAACTACCACCCACTCACCAAATCATCAGTTTTCACTTGTTCCTTCTCTTGCCTCCCACATCAAATCTATGAAATCCCACCAATTGTTTTTCTTTGATCCCAAGTCTATACTCTGGGCCTGTATCTATTATTGCCTGGGTGATTTCATTGTTAGCTTTTACTATTTTTCCTTCCTTATTTGGTTTTTATAGCTTGCTACACAAAACTTCTGACATACAATTCTGTGTGTCCTTTTTTCTTTTACTAATAATTTTTCAAGGGATTATATCTTGAATATCTACAAGATAAAGTGAAATTTGAATTGTTTTAGATGCAGGACCCTCAATCGTGGGTGCTGTGGCATTTCCACTCTGTCTTTACTGTTCTGTTTGCAAACCTTCTCTCCTGTTACATGAAGCTGTTCTGATTGCATGTATGCACCATGTGATTTCCTCTCTCAGCCTCTGTTTATGCTCCCCATCACCTCACAGCATCTTTCTCTGGATGCTCTGTGACCAAAATCATAGCCATATTTCAGAAGTATGGCTCAGGTCCCACCTCTTCCCAGTAATCCAATTATTTATCAATCTAAATTTTCACTTCACCTGTATGTTTCACCACTTTCTGCTTTATTTTAGTTATATGGCCTTTCTCCCTGTAAGTTTCTTGATGGCAGAATCCATATCTTCAACTTGGAATTCACTCAAGATTAACAAAACTCTTCCTATACTACTTCATAAATATTTGTTGAATAAATAAATTGATATGTATTGATTTAGCTATCACTTATGTGATTACCAAAAGGATTTAAGAAATTTGTGAGAAAAATTGATGAATATAGCTATAAAAAATGTGCAATCTTTATTAATAGTAGATTTTCTGTAATATGAGAATTGTCCCAACTTTTCCCCTCATTGCTTATGAAATGCTTTCAGACTCCAAATAAATTTATTTTTACAGTTTTGAATTTCCATTCAAAAGTACTAAGCCAGTTGGATCTTAAAACTTTAGAGTTAAGTTTAAAATGTTAGGAGTGTTTCTTTTAAACTAAATATCTCAAATTAAAACATTTTAATTTGATTTAATAAGCACTTTTAGTAAGGTGGTGTTTCCCATTCAGTAATATATGTCATAGGAGAGAATATATCTTAATGGATGGTAAATTTTAATTCATGGACAATATTTATTTCTGCATAAATATCTTATAGAACTGGGATTTTCCAGATTTTGTTGCCATAAATACTCAATAATATTTTAACAGCAGTTTAAATTCTTAACAACTTCCCTAAAATATTTTTTACATTTTTGATGAAAGTAGGTTATGTGATTTTTAAAGAGACAACAAACTTATTTAGAATGAACTATTCTCAGGAAGTTTTACACGATGCATAAGACTATAATAAATGTACTTAACATTTGTTGTCTAACAGATGAAATTATGAATTTTTGAGAACTTTTTAAGCATACTTTTCAGTGATTCATTTAGTCAAAACATATTCTGCCCTTTCAAAAGGATCATTTCTGTCAGTATTCCAAATATATTCCATAGTTTAAGGTTTTAATTAGGAGCTTTGCTACAGAATGTTTGCATTAGGATTTTAGCATAAAATAAATATTGAACATCCTTAGTTTTTTAGTTCCCAAGATACATAGTTAGCCATGTGTGTGTGCATTTCAAATTCTTAAGAATAGCTGGTAGCTTTACTTTAATTTACTTTGAAATAATTATTGACTGTCTTAATTTTAATTACTACTTGGTTTTCTTATATTATTAATAGTATAGCTTTTATTCTGCTGGTGAAAATTTAAACATAAATTTTTATATTTATAAAAACTGAAGATAAAGGAAAAGGCTGAAAACTAACCATGCTGATTAAAAAAAAAATATTTGAGTATAGTTACTTTATAATGTTTTCTTAGTTTCTTATTGTACAGCAAAGTGAATCAGCTGTAGGTATGCAGGTCTCCTTTTTTAGCTCCTGCCCATTTAGGTACCACAGGAGTAGCATTCCCTGTGCTGCACAGTAGGTGCTTGTTAGTTATCCATGATGAATTGTAGTCTCCGTGTTTTCATGTACTCAGTTGTTTATTAGCTCACACACTTCTATATTCAACAAGGATTTACTGAGTACACTAAGGTAAGAATGGAGCTGCAGAGATACCTCAGATTCTGTAACTAACCCTACCTCCAAGTTAGAGTCAAGAGGATGAAAAACTCAGGGTTTCCAGGGCTTGCATTCGCTGTCCAAACAGGAAGCAGTAGAATCTATACTGCAACCCAGATCCAGCCTTTCCTTCTTGTCATGATCCATCACCACAAGGTCATTACATCTCTGTGCTACACATTTTTCTTATGTTAAACAAAGGAAATAACCTGTATCTTCCCAACTCAAAAAACCTGATGGGTTAAATGAGATCATGTAATTTAAAGCTTTTTCAGTTTCTATGGAGAATGATGCCATAAGGTTCTAAGGTACCATCAGGTTCAGTTCAGTTCAGTTCAGTTCAGTCGCTCAGTCGTGTCTGACTCTTTGTGACTACATGAACCACAGCAAGCCAGGCCTCCCTGTCCATCACCAACTCCCGGAGTTCACCCAAACCCACATCCATCAAGTCGATGATGCCATCCAACCATCTCATCCTCTGTCGTCCCCTTCTTCTCTTGCCCTCTATCTTTCCCAGCATCAGGGTCTTTTCCAATGAGTCAGCTCTTCACATCAGGTGGCCAAAGTATTCTGGTTTCAGCTTCAATATCAGTCTTCCCAATGAACACCCAGGGCTGATCCCCTTTAGGATGAACTGGTTGGATCTCCTTGCAGTCCAAGGGACTCTCAAGAGTCTTCTCTAACACCAGAGTTCAAAAGCATCAATTTTTCTGTGCTCAGCTTTCTTCATAGTCCAACTCTCACATCCATACATGACCACTGGAAAAAACAATAGCCTTGACTAGACAGACCTTTGTTGGCAAAGTAATGTCTCTGCTTTTTAATATGCTGTCTAGGTTGCTCATAACTTTCCTTCCAAGGAATAAGTGTCTTTTAATTTCACTGCTGCAATCACCATCTGCAGTGATTTTGGAGCCCAGAAAAATAAAGTTAGCCACTGTTTCCCCATCTGTTTGCCATGAAGTGATGGGATCGGATGCCATGATCTTAGTTTTCTGAATGTTGAGCTTTAAGCCAACTTTTTCACTCTCCTTTTTCACTTTCACCAAGAGGCTCTTTAGTTCTTCTTCACTATCTGCCATAAGGGTGGTGTCATCTGCATATCTGAGGTTATTGATATTTCTCCCAGCAATCTTGATTCCAGCTTGTGCTTCTTCCAGCTCAGCGTTTCTCATGATGTACTCTCCATATAAGTTAATAAGCTTACATTAAATTTTATGAATTCTTACAGTAAATGTTATGAATCCATGATGTTTTCCTTTAAGTAAAAGACTTAAAGCTGTGTTAGTATAGTTTGTGTTCCAACAACTCTTATATTATAAATTGTTACAGAAGTCTTATATAAAATATGAAAGAATATTTTCTGTAGTGTTAGTTTTATATCAGGGTCTGGTTTTGTAGTGTTTGGTTTCAGAGTCTTAAAATGACTCTGGGAGTGTTCCTTCCTTTACAGTATTTTGGAAGAGTTTGAGAAGGATTAACTCTTCTTTATATATTTATAAATATATATTTATATATATATTTTTTGTTTGTAAAATTATTTACATATTTATATATTCTTTATATATTTGGTAAAATATTCTGCCTGTAAATGCAGGAGATGCTGATTCGATACCTGGATCGGGAGGATCTCCTGGAAGAGGAAGTGGCAATCCACTCCAGTACTGATGCCTAGAGAATCCTGAGACAGAGGAGCCTGGTGGTCTAAAGCCCATGGGGTTGTAAAGATTTAGACACAACTTAGTGACTGAGTATGCACACACACATATATTTAGTAGAATGCCCACGTGAAGCCATTCCATGCTGGGCTTCTGTTTGTTTTGAATTTTTATTATTATAAATCAATTTCACTACTAAGGCTTGTTCATATAGATATAGAGAACAAAGTGGTGGCAGCAGTGGGAGGAGGGAAGGGGAAGACAAGATGGGGGTGAAGGATCAAGAGATGCAAGCTATGATGCATAGAATAAATAATCAACTGGATGTACAGCACAGAGGAATATAGCTATTACTCTGTAATAATTTAAAAATAAGACATCAAGTATGAAATAGTAATATAGCCATAGAATGAAAATGATGCTTACTGATATGTAATGTACATGCACTTGAAACAAAAATCTTTGTAATTGAATATATAGAGTTTAGATTTGTTGTTGTTAATATTGTTATTAGCAAATTAGGAATAATGAGGGAGGAAAATGCATTAGCCTTCAATTAATGGATCTTATTTTGGAACTTTTAAAGTTAAAGTGCATTTGTTTTTTCACTGATCTCATGAAGTAATTTCTGAACAAAATACCAGGAACACTGAGTAGATAGTTTTGTTTTTGAAAAAATAGGAATAGTAACTTTAAAGGATCAGATTTGGCTTATTCACATATTCCAATGAACATATTATTAAGTTTAGTAGTACAGTATATTGTAGGACTTCCCTGGTGGCTCAGTGGTAAAGAATGTGCCAGCCAATGCAAGAGATGTGAGTTTTCTCCTTGAGTCGGGAATTCACGGAAGAAGGAAATGGCAGCTCACTCCAGTATTTTTGCCTGGGAAATCCAATGGACAGAGGGGCCTGACAGGCCACAGTTCACGGGGTCACAAAAGAGTCAGACATGACTTAGCAACTAAACAACACACAACACAGTATATCGTGATCTTTATTTTTTAATCCTGTTGATTGCAGGAACAAATAAATATTAAGGAATGCATAACAATTGCTTTAAAATTGAGACATCCCCATTAGTGTTTCTTACTTTTTCGACAAATGTTCTTCTGAACGTGGTAAACAGTGAGCAATTTATCAATCCCAGGAGCCAATGCAAAATATATTACTTAATTACTTAAAAGCCATTATTCATTTATTCTTCTGTTTATTTTCCTTCTTGACATATAAAATAATTATTTTGCATAAGGAAATTCAGGTTGAGTATCAGAAGCAGCTTGAGATTTTTTTGGCACCTTTGAAAAATGTGGAGGGAAAATTATGAAACACACAAAAACAATTTCTAAGAGAAGTGTTACAATCATTTTTATACAGCAATCATTGTCACCATCACCATTGTAATCATTATGCAATCATTGCTAGATAGACATTCAAAAAGCTTTAATGATGGGACATTTACTCTCACAATGTGTCTTGGGATAGATGAATATTAAATGCAGCTGCAGAAGCTTCAAGATGGGAGAGACTTGCTCAAGGTCACACACACACACAAATTAATTGCAGAGTTAGAGAAAGAAATTTCACTACTCATGAAATGACATTACTAGGTCAAGTATATTGGTCACTAAACAACTTTATTGTTCCACCAATGTTTAGTTAAAAAAGTGTATGCTCTGATTTGATGTATGGGACAGTATCATAGACAAAGTGTAAGTCAATTGTTTATTTAGCTAGGGCCTGACCTTTGTATAACTTTAAGCAAATCGCTTTAATTTTTAGATCTTTAAGAATATGATATTATTCACTAACGATGTCCCATGCTTACTGAGTGTGGATTATTATGGGATTTTGTGAATAGATTATACTTTTCAATATGACCTCAACAGCATCTCAGACTGCATGTACTCATGCTATGAGACTTTTTCATACCCCATCAAAGATAGGGGTGTAATAATGCTCCCCTGACATCTAGGCTGGTCTTTGTCACTTACCTGTAACAAATAGAACATACCAAGAGAGATGATGCATGCATTCTGAGGCCCAGATCAGAACCTTGGGACCCTTTTGCCTTGGTCTTTTGGAGCACTCACTCTTCTTCTTCTCAAACTCATCCCCCTTGGGACCCCCAACTCATCCTGAGATTCCCTTCTCCCTGAAAAGCTACATGAAGCATTGACAATCCTGAGCTCAGCCTGTACATCATTCCAGCACTGATGCCAGACTTCATTAGAGAAGGAACCTATAAATGATACTAGATCCTGGCTCTTTGAGTCTTCTGAGATCCCAGGAAGCTCAGATTAGATACAAGCCATCTGCACTGCACACTGTTCAGATTCCTGACCTACAAAATATAGAAGCAAAATAAAATGGTTGTTGTTTATTCTACTAAGTTTTGGGAATTCTCTATGCAGAAATAGATGATGTGAACAAATGGTAAAAATAAATTTTGGAAGGAGTAAAAATGTTTGTAACTATCTCTTGAGATCTCTGCTGGAGCAGGGAGCTTTTGATAGTGTAAGTGTAGAGACAGGTAACAGTGTCATCACCACCAGGCGTGTTGCAATTCTTTTGCATGAGACATCCTATCCCTGGATGCCAACAGTCTGATCAATTGCACATCGTTTCCATGAAACTGGTCATCTCCTTCACACATTCTGCCTGTTTGGATCAACAAAACTAAGAGAATAAGCACTGATTGGTGAAATACCTACAGCAGTGATCTTTGAATTTGGGATATGCCTATACTGATTAACAATCTTCACAAAAACTTCAGAAGATGGAATTAATTTTGATGTAGAGGCAGACTTCAGGGAAACAGCAACTTGGGTAGGAGAGGGGAAGTCCTACCCTTACCCAGAATTCCTCATCAGGCTTTCTATATCTGGTTGTTTCATTCACTACCCTTCCTGCTAGGGTATGCTGCTACTGCTAAGTCGCTTCAGTCATATCCGACTCTGTGCAACCCCATAGATGGTAGCCCACCAGGCTCTGCCGTCCCTGGGATTCTCCAGGCAAGAACACTGGAGTGGGTTGCCATTTCCTTCTCCAAGGAAATGCTAGGGTATATTCAAGTAATAATAAAAGGGTCAAAATAAACCTCTGAAGAAAACAACAAGATTCTGACCAATACATACACCATGATTCTATTTTTGTAAAAACCACTTGTGTGTGTACATGTACATGCATGAAGGAAATCTATGTGTGATAGAGTGAAAAATACCCTTTATGGGAATATACTACATTGCCGAGAGTGGGTTATTACCTCTAAAGAGGAGTTAGAAAAGCTGAGAGAGCAGGTTAGGAAATGAGGATTAAATCTCTTCCTCTACCGCTCTGTCTTTCCCACTCTCTGTCTCTTCCTCTCTTGCACCCTCCCTACCTTCCCCTCTTGTGCTGGATATGGCAGAATCAAGTCATAATAATGTAGATCTCCTAGATTTTGGACCTCTTAGATTTTTTCTGTTGAAGACTCAGTCTCCTAGCAGTCATGTATGTTGCACGTTTGATCAGACATCCATTGCATGTCACTGAAGATGCCCTTGGAATCCTTTGTTTCAACTAGTATGAAGTCAACCAGGTCCACGTAGGCTCCAGCAGACTTACTGAGGTACAACATGACAGCCTTTCACCTTGTGCCCCAGCTGCCTACCTGTTTTCCCTGCCCAAAGGCTGCTTTGTTGACTCCAAAGTATGGCATGCTTAGCACATGTGCACACAAAACTCAAAAGTATGAGGGACTTAACAGTCCTTCACAGACTCTTTAGACTAGTGAAAAAGGGAAGCAGTGGGTAACTATCTCCATCCCCTTCTGCCAAAATATTTATGGACTGCTATAAGATTTACTTCTGGTTTCAAGTTAGGAGGATTCACTGGTAAGATAATCACTCTACATTCTAGTTAAGTAAGAAATAAGGAAGTTTATTATATTAATAGTAAGTTGTAGTATGAGGACAAGTAATATAATAAGAGATAATTATATATATATAATTATATATTATATAACATTGGGTGAATCATATATATATATATATATATATATATATATATATA
>NW_011485707.1:21705-24342 GCF_000754665.1 Bison bison bison | reverse complement strand
TTTTTTGGGGGGGGGGGCTCCAAAATCACTGTAAATTGTGACTATAGCCATGAAATTAAAAGATATTTGCTTTTGGAAGAAAAGCTATGATAAATCTAAACAGCATATTGAAAAGCAGAGACATCACTTTGGCAATAAAAGTCCATATATTCAAAGCTATGGTTTTTCCAGTAGTCATGTACAGATGTGAGAGTTGGACTATAAAGAAGGCTGAGTGCTAAAAAAATTTATGCTTTTGAATTGTGGTGCTGGAGCAGACACTTGAGAGTCCCTTGCACTGCAGAGAGATCAAAGCAGTCCATCCTAAAGGAAATCGACACTGAATATTCCTTAGAAGGACTGATTCCGAAGCTCCAATACTTTGGCCGCCTGATATGAAGAGCTGACTCCTTGGAAAAGACTCTGATGCTGGGAAAGACTGAAGGCAAAAGTAGAGGGGGTGCAGCAGAGGATGAGATTGTTGGATAATATAATCAACTCAATAGACATGAATTTGAGCAAACTATGGGAGATAGTGAGGGAGAGAGGTTCTTGGTGTACTGAAAGCCATGGGGTTGCAGAGTAAGACATAACTTATCAAATGAACAAGGTAAGAATGGTTAAAGATCACTGATTTCCTCAAGAATTAAGAGACATGGAGAGGAAGAAGACATAGTTCTTATTAAAAATGAGCACTGGGAGTGATGGGGAAAACCTAGAAAGGAGTGATTACTTGGAAGCAAAGTTCAAATGATGCAGGAATGTGAGGCGAGATGAAGAATGAAAAGCCTCCATTGGAATTCTTTTGAAAGCTTTTCCAGGCATCAGTATTTATTGTGCAAAACCATCTCTAAAATACGGCTAAAATTCTTTCAGAACATTACCAAATACAATAAAAGACAAAATATATTCAAGCTACACCACATGCTGGTACTTTGAGGTCACTTCTAAGGACTTGTTTACTACATATATTTTAATGGAAAAAAATCTACAATTTGTGAGTTAAAATGAGCTTGAAGACATTCATTGAAGGGATGGGGATAAAACAACATGGCTGACTGATGGTAAAGCTAGATGGAAGCCTAGATCTCCTGGTTCATATCCTGTGTGTCCCTAGAGGTTGTACAGTCCTTGAAATGTCTGTCTGTCTTACTTGTCCATAAGTCCACTGTCTGTCTCAATGCTTAGCACTAAAAAGTTTTTAATGAACATTTATTGAATTAATAAATAGCTATGACCACACCATAAATGTTTAAGTCACAGATTCTATATTGCTATATTTAAACTTGTATTTATCAATGCAAGAAGAAATGCTTTCTGTAAAATAATAGTATTATTTGATTAGTAATGCTTTCTTGCTGTCTGCAAGGTCTTCATCAATACAAAATTATTAAGTTCTAGGAAATTGCTAAGGAGGTCAAAGACATGAAAGAAAGACATGACACACACATACATACCTTTAAAAAAGATTCTGTGACTTTTCAGGTTCACAGGGAAAAAAGAGAGTATATTTTAACAAGAGTGCTTGCTTTGGATGTCATAGGTTTATTACCAGACATGTTGACAGATTCATGATTTAGATGGGTTACCAAAGTCTCTAAGTACAATGTATTTTCAAATTTTTTCAAAACACTTTTGTATGCTCAAAACATGTTTGAATTACTGGTAATGTACTGCTTCCCAATGAAGCAATCTAAACACTGTGTAATCCAGAAGGAAAAATCAAAGATGTCAAGGACAGCCTAGTTCTAGTCATGTTGTCACACAATTAAGAAAATAACAATTACATGATTAGATGATCTCTATGGATGCATTTTCTTTCTTTCTTTCTTTTTCCTTTTTTTGACATGCTACTGAAGTTTTTTACAAGTTCTCAAATACTGAAAAGACTATAATAAAAGAATTAGCTATTGGCAGATTTTGAAATAATGTTTTTTAAGAACACAGTACAGCCTCAAGTATTATTACCAAACCAATCTTGGGTCCACTTGCCTGTGCACAGTAAGGTCAATCTACTGACACAGGGTTGTAGTGAAGGAAAGTGCATCATTTATTGTAAGGTTTCAGACCAGAAGTCCAGAGCAGCTAATGCTCAAAAAACCCAAACTCTCCAATGGGTTTTAGCAAATTTATTTTAAAAGCCAGGTGAGGATGGGATTTGAAGGATGTGTGACAAGCTTGTGCACAATTCTCTAATTAGTTGATTATGAATTAATAGAGCAGGGACACAAGGATTAACATTGCCAATCCTCAGTCCCTAGCAAGTCTAGGGTCTCATTGTCATGAAATAGTTAATTCCTACCTTTAGTGATTTTCACAACCGTAAAATAATTCAGAAATGTGAATCAGACACTTTAATCTGAGTACTTCAGAGAGGAGATAAAGCAAAGGATATAAGGGATGGGTCTGTCCCAGGAAGGCCCCATAGAGTCCTACTCAGTTACACTATCGGCATACAGGAAGGAAATAATAAATAAGTCAGTCAGTTCAGTCGCTCAGTCGCATCTGACTCTTTGTGACCCCATAAATCCCAGCAGGCCAGGCCTCCCTGTCCATCAACAACTCCCGGAGTTCACTGAGACTCACGTCCATCGAGTCAGTGATGCCATCCAGCCATCTCATCCTCTGTCGTCCCCTTCCCCTCCTGCCCCCAATCCT
>NW_011485707.1:13197-20517 GCF_000754665.1 Bison bison bison | reverse complement strand
AGCCACTTGACTTCACATTCCAGGATACCTGGCTCTAGGTGAGTGATCACACCATCATGATTATCTGGGTTGTGAAGATCTTTTTTGTATGGTTCTTCTGTGTATTCTTGCCACCTCTTCTTAATATCTTCAGCTTCTGTTAGGTCCCTACCTTTTCTGTCCTTTATCGAGCCCATCTTTGCATGAAATGTTCCCTTGGTATCTCTAATTTTCTTGAAGTGATCTCTAGTCTTTCCCACTCTGTTGTTTCCCTCTATTTCTTTGCATTGATCCCTGAGGAAGGCATTCTTATCTCTCCTTGCTATTTTTTGGAACTCTGCATTCAGATGCTTATATTTTTCCTTTTCTCCTTTGCTTTTCATGTCTCTTCTTTTCACAGCTATTTGTAAGGCCTCCTCAGACAGCCATTTTGCTTTTTTGCATTTTTTTAAATTATGCATTTATCCAAACAAAATCCAAAGTTCTTGAGTTATAGGTAATGTGCTTGATCATGACACAGCCACTTTGCCCCTCATTCAGAGCCTGTTCCCTTTTACTGATAAAAATTTAAATAGAAGCTCAGTCTGCAAATTAAGAAGAATGACAGGAAAACTTTAAAATTGAAAAGATTTGACACTAATCGAAAGTCTTTTATTGTTGTTGTTTTTTAAATATTTATTTATGAGTGTATGGATTTTCAATGGTCTCTGTGGGCATTATCTAGTTTCAGTGAGCAGGAGCTACTCTCTAATGTGGTGCACAGACTTCTCTTGTTGCAGAGAACAGGTTCTATGGGCCACAGGCTTCAGTAGTTGTGACATGTGGGATTAGTTGCATGTGTGCATGTGGGATTAGATCTTCCCAGACCAGGGATCGAACCCTTGTCCCTTCCATTGAAAGGCAGATTGCTGACCACTAGACCACAGGGAAAGTCCAAAAGTCCTTCTTTTAATCCAAAATATCAGTGGCACATTTGATCAGAATTGGGTAATTAAGATTTTATTTTATATGCTTATTAACACACACTGTTTTTAAAGACCAACATTCATAACAAGGGATAAATGGAACTTTTTAATTTCTAATTTGTTTAGAAGGACTTCCCTGGTACCTCAGAGGGTAAAGCGTTTGCCTACAGTTCAGGAGACCTCAGTTCTATCCCTGGGTTGGGAAGATCCCCTGGAGAAGGAAATGACAGCCCACTCTTGCCTGGAAAGTCCCATGGACTGAGAAGCCCGTAGGCTACAGTCCATGGGGTTGCAAAGAGTTGGACATGACTGAGTGACTCCACTAGATGATATTTAACTTTCTATCTATTTTCTTAAGAATATTAAAGGACATCAATAAATATAAACCAACTGCATTAGTGATTAAAATGTAATTAATGTCATAAAAATGTTTTATGAAGATCCAGTTCTTTCTTTGTAAATAAATTCAAATTGCGCTTAACTGGTAAGGTTAAGCTGAGTTTGTCATTTGGAAACTTAAGCCTTTTGACATACAAAATCTAGAAAATCTCAATGTGAATAAAGTTACCTGATTATTGATTCAATTTCCTAATAAATTCATAAGCTCACCACATTTCTCTCTGTTTCCTGTTCCAGTAGTTACTCACCACTGACATAGGGAGGAATGGGATCCCAAGTGCCTGTGTTTTCTGAATTTACTTTTCAATTAAACTCAAAGAGTTATTCACACAATAGAAATATTGAGTATTTTCAAGGAAAGACTCTAGAATCCACAGTGTTGGGAAATTATCAATGTATATGTGGTTTTAAATAAATTAATTCCATATAAATTTCTACTTAGAACATTAATCATAATGAGGACTTTATAATAAAATTCTAGAATCATTGACCACAATTTTTCTTCAATTGCTTTTAATTTTGTTGAAGAATAAAAATGTTTTTTTCTTCCCTTCTAGGTTCCTTGGCTGGCATAATAGTTAAATGAAATAGATTAATAGGAGAAAAACAACAAAAAATTAATAACATATATACCTCTTGAATACACGGGAGAGACCCAAGAAAACTTAGTGACTCTGAAGTGGCTAAGCCCTCACCTTAAATACCATTTTCAGTTAAAGACAAAGAATGTTGAGTGGAAGTTCAGTTAAGGGAGATTATCAGGAAAAGCTATGTAAAAGAAGAGCAAGGTTAACATGTAGATTTAAATCATTGCCTTCTGCATTGATAAGAGTTTCTAGAGATAAGGCCATCCTCCTCTTCCTAGTACAGTGAGGAAGACGTCCTTATAAAACTATATTCCCCTTATACCTGTAAATGCCTCTTATAAAAGTTTTCAGAGCTTCATCTATATCTATTTCTTAAGAATATACTCATACTAAAGGGACATATTCTCCAGTGGTAAAATTTGAAAATTGAATCTTTCCCACAAGAAATTTTATAGTCCAGAAGCTAAGTTTACAGATTACTTCCATAATATTAAACCACCAGTACTGAGACTAGTTCAGCTCAGTTAAACAGTGTGTCACTTCAGGAGGTGGTTGTGCATATGGGCTTAGAAATTTAGGTGTTTAATAAGAGTCATTTCTATGAAAACAAAAGAAAAACAAGAGTTAATGATTAAAGCAAATTATAAACCCAGGGTCTGATTCCTAAAAGCTACCAGTATAGATTTCTAGATGTCAGGCTCAAAAGGACCTTCAGATGAAGTGAGAGCAGGCAGTGTCAATCTGACAGATTTTCCTGATTTACATTTTGAATGTCTCTGATGACATGGAGTTATTTTTACCGAATCCAACTCTGGTCTAATTCACATATAGCAAGCCAATAATCCGGAGAAGGCAATGGCACCCCACTCCAGCACTCTTGCCTGGAAAATCTCATGGACAGAGGAGCCTGGTGGACTGCAGTCCATGGGGTCGCTAAGAGTTGGACACGACTGAGCGACTTCACTTTCACTTTTCACTTTCATGCATTGGAGAAGGATATGGCAACCCACTGCAGTGTTCTTGCCTGGAGAATCCCAGGGACTGGGGAGCCTGGTGGGCTGCCGTCTGTAGGGTCGCACAGAGTCAGACACGACTGAAGTGGCTTAGCAGCAGCAGCAAGCCAATAATCAGGAGATGAGGTGTTGAGGCAAGGAATAGAGACTTGGTTCAGAATGCAGGGTGTCCCAGAAAATGATGCTCTAGAGTCCTAGAGTATCTTCCTATCAGGATCTGGGTGCTAATGTATTTTACTAAACTGAGAGGGGAAGAAGGTGAGGAAGTAAAAAGGCCATAAGTCTTGCAAAATATCTCCTGGTTTGGACAGCCTTGGGAAAGGGATGTGTTGATTTCTCTTTTCTGCAACCATTCACAGATGGTCAGGGTATTTTCCTGTGTCCTGAACAGACACTATAGTTTAATATCCAGGCCAAGGGGCAGATTCCCAAAGGCAGGCCATTATGTATGCTTGCAGCTAGAGACAGCATTCTTCTAGTATAGCAACAAAAGCAAAGGTTAAAGAAACGGATCAAACATGGAGTCAGATTTTGTCTTCCCTGTTTCAGTAGACTAATAAGCTTCTGAGTGGCTAATACAGCAACAGGCACAGAGCAGACTATGATGATGAACTACTGTGGTGATTTCACCATTGTTTATATCAAGTTGTCCAGCATCAGTTTGCAGAGCTTCAGGGAAAAGGACAGTTTTAATTTTCAGTTATTCCAAGTTAAAAAAATAGGGGAGAATTAAAACACTAGTTTGGAGATTTGTAGGCAGATATTGGAGGAAACCTGACAAATTCAGGATCCAGGACACTTTACAAGTAAACAACAAAATCTCAAAGACAATGAACAGTGGAATCTAATATCCACAGAGGTGTGCTATTGAAACATAATATTTTTCTGTAAAATAATCCTTATTTCTACCAAAGACCAGCCAAATTAAGGTTAACTTGCACAATAAATCTGGATTCAATAAAATTAGCCTTATTTACAAAAATGTAGCAAGAATAGTGATTGATTGTACGCTGCTGCTGCTAAGTCGCATCAGTCGTGTCCAACTCTGTGCGACCCCATAGACAGCAGCCCACCAGGCTCCTCTGTCCCTGGGATTCTCCAGGCAAGAATACTGGAGTGGTTGCCATTGCCTTCTCTGGATTGATTGTATATACTCTTTTAACTCTGTTTTGCTGAAACTTTTCTGAGGGATGTCTTATTTAAGTGTTTAACAATCTCTTCAGGATAAGAACATTCTTTGGCATTGCCTTTCTTTGGATTGGAATGAAAACTGGCCTTTTCAGGTCCTGTTGACACTGTTGAGTTTTCCAAATTTGCTGGCATATTGAGTGCAGCACTTTAACAGCATTATCTTTTAGGATTTGAAATAGCTCAACTGGAATTCCATCACTTCCCCTAGCTTTGTTCATAGTGATGCCTTCTAAGGGCCACTTGACTCCCCACCCCAGAATGTCCGGGTCTGGGTGCATGATCACACCATTGTGGTTATCCAGATCATTAAATTGTTTTTGTTTAGTCCTGTGTGTTTTTGCCACCTCTTCTTAATATCTTCATCTTTTGTTAGATCCATACCATTTTTGCCCTTTATTGTGCCCAACTTTGCAAAAAATATTTCCTTAGTATTTCTAGTTTTATTAAAGGAGGAAGAGGAGGGTTAATGGAGGAGGTCACCATTACCCCTGCCATAGTTTTTCCTTAGGCCAAGCTGTATGGAGGGAACACAGCCCCACCCATCAGAAGAAAATTGGATTTAAGATTTATTGAGCATGGCCTTACCACCAGAAGAAGACCCAGTTTTCCCCACAATTTCTTGCATTAGGAAGCTTCCACAAGCCTCTTATCCTCATTAATCAGAGGGAAGACAGAAAACTAACCAAACTGATGACATAGACCACAGCCTTGTCCAACTCAATGAAACTATGAGTCACACTGTGTAGAACCACACAAAATGGATAGGTCATGGTTCAGAGTTCTGACAAAAAGCAGCCCACTGGAGATGGGAATGGCAAACCACTTCAGCATTCTTGCTTTGAGAATCCCATGAACAGTATGAAAAGGCAAAAAGATAGGATACTGAAAGATGAATTCCCCAAGTCAGGAGGCACCCCATATGGTACTGGAGAAGAGTGAAGAAATATCTCCAGAAGGAATGAAGAGGCTTAGCCAAAGAGGAAATAACACCCAGCTGTGGATGTGTCTGGTGGTGAAAGTAAAGTCCAATATTGTAAGGAATAATATTGCATAGGAACCTGGAATGTTAGATCCATGAATCAAGGTGAATTGGAAGTGGTCAAACAGGAAATGGCAAGAGTGAAGATCGACATTTTAGAAATCAGGGAACTAGAATGGACCGGAATGGGTAAATTTAATTCAGATGACCATTATATCTACTACTATGGGCAAGAACCCTTAGAAGAAATGCAGTAACCTTCATAGTCAACAGAAGAGTCCAAAATGCAGTACTTGGGTTCAGTCTCAAAAATGACGGAATGATCTCAGTTCTTTTCCAAGGCAAAGCATTCAGTATGACAGCAATCCAAGTCTATGTCCCAACTGCTAATGCCAAAGAAGCTGAAGTTGAACAGTTCTATGAAGACCTACAAGACCTTCCAGAACTAACACACACACAAAATGTGTTTTTCATCATCGGGGACTGGAATGAAAAAGTAGGAAGTCAAGAGATACCTGAAGAAACAGGCAAGTTTGGCCTTAGAGTACGGAATGAAACAGGGTAAAGTCTAACAGAGTTTTGCCAAGAGAACATACTGGTCATAGCAAACACCCTCTTCCAACAACACATGGGATGACTCTACACATGGACATCATCAGATGGTCAATACTGAAATCAGATTGATTATATTCTTTGCAGCTGAGGATCGAGAAGCTCTGTAGAGTCAGCAAAAACAAGACTGGGAACTGATTCTGTCTCCAATCATGAATTTGTTATTGCAAAATTCAGATTTAAATTGAAGAAAGTAGGGAAAAGCACTGGGCCACTCTTCCCCCCCGCCCACCATAAGAATTCTGTAAATTCTTACCCAGCTCAATGGTACAGTCTTCAAGTTATCAGAAACCTGTGTTTGTCAAAAGTTCTTTCCATGGATCTCCTTTTTGCAGGAATACTTTTCCGAGTAATACAATGACTCTATAAATGTCAGAAGACTTAAAAATTGCATTGGTTAAAGAGCTGATAAGAATTCATTAACATAATTGACAAGTAAATTTGAGTATTTCTTTACCATACACATTAAAACTAATTATAACTGATAATATTATACCAGAGCCTGTCAGATTTCTAGAATTTCAAATAATTTCTGAAACAGTTATCACATATACCTACATAAACAAACATACCAAATAAGCCTAATGAGTTCAACATCTCTGTTTCTATAAGGAGAGAGAAGAAATCTTTTGAAATGCTCTAGGGGCCCTATGCATAATTCCAAAGTTAGTTTGAGGTTTAAAAAAAAAAAAAAGACTTTTTTCAAAATTTGATTTTGGGACATTTGTCAAATATGTTAAGCATTTAAAACACCTATTCAAATAGCCTCTTAGGTTAGTATGAAACATTGCTTAGTTATCCATTTAATCAAAATGATGATAGAAAATATTAAAGGCAAATACAGAAAGTGATATTATTGTTAGGGAAAAAACAAACAAACAAACAAATTTTATTTGTTTCCATGTTATTGCTCCAAAGTAGAGGAAAAGCAGTGTAGAGGTATTTTTGCTTCAGTGGATATGAGCCTTTTTGGGAAGATAAACCTAAGTTAGAATCTCACTTCAGCCACTTCCAATGTGATCTGAGGTATAAAACCTTAGTTCTTTTAATAGAAAAGATTCAGCTTTCTGAATACAGAAAACTGTGACAAAATACAACGTCCTTGTTGTAAGACATTATTTTAAATAGTACAAGAAACCTTTTACAGTATCTTATCAAGAGAAGATCAATAGCCCAAGATCTTTGTTCTAATTTTTTACTGTATTATTTTTGATATTAAAACTCATTTAATTAAGTTTATTTCAATTTTAGCAGTCCTGACCACAAATAAAATATCTTTCCAAAGACTCCATTTTCATTAATTTTCTTTTACCAAAAATACATTCGACTTCTTCACATATGGAGATATTTTGCTTATTGCTTGTAGTAGCCTTAACCATGTATATTAGACTTTTGTAAACCTTTGGAAAATTTAATTTCTAATGAAAACTTAAAAAAAATTATAAATTGTTTTTTACATTACCATTCTGTAGACTGGCAAATTTCTACTTTTTATAATTTCTAGAAACTTATTTCCTCATAGAAAATTTCTCAGTGTAGCACCAAATATGCTGCACTAATATGCAGCACCAAATATGTAGCACTAATGAAGCCAC
>NW_011485707.1:8868-13027 GCF_000754665.1 Bison bison bison | reverse complement strand
GAAAGGGCTTTTGCTTCCCTGGTGGCTCAGATGGTAAAGTGTCTGCCTGCAATGCAAGAGACCTGGGTTTGATCCCTGGGTCAGGAAGAGCCCCTGGAGAAGGAAATGGCAACCCATTCCAGTACTCTTGTTTGGAAAATGCCATGGATGAAGGAGCCTCGTAGGCTACACTCCATGGGGTCGCAAAGTGTTGGGCATGAAAGAGCGACTTCACTGATACGTTGATAACTAGTTAGAACTGTGCTGTTGGAGAAGACTCTTGAGAGTCCCTTGGACTGAAAGGAGATCCAACCAGTCCATTCTAAAGGAGATTAGCCCTGGGATTTCTTTGGAAGGAATGATGCTAAAGCTGAAACTCCAGTACTTTGGCCACCTCATGCGAAGAGTTGACTCACTGGAAGACTCTGATGCTGGGAGGGATTGGGGGCAAGAGGAGAAGGGGACGACAGAGGATGAGACGGCTGGATGGCATCACTGACTCGATAGATGTGAGTTTGAGTGAACTCTGGGAGATGGTGAAGGACAGGGAGGCCTAGCATGCTGTGATTCACGGTGTCGCAAAGAGACACGACTGAGTGACTGAACCGATTGACTGACTGAAACCAACATATTTAAACTTGAGTTGGTTACTCTTTATTATATTTCAGATAATTTTAGAATACTCAATTCTTAAAAACACTTGCCTTCAAACTTTCAATGCAACAAAATTGAGGTCTTTATGAATTAATTTTGGCAGAACCATATGGAAGTAGGAAAAATCAAACATATATGTATATGTCAAACATATATCAAACATATATGTATATATAGATATATACGGGAGAAGGTAATGCACCCCACTCCTGTACTCTTGCCTGGAAAATCCCATGGACGGAGGAGCCTGATAGGCTCCAGTCCATGGGGTCGCTAAGAGTCGGATACGACTGAGCGACTTCACTTTCACTTTTCACTTTCATGCATTGGGGAAGGAAATGGCAACCCACTCCACTATCCTTGCCTGGAGAATCCCAGGGATAGAGGAGCCTGGTGGGCTGCCATCTATGGCGTCACACAGAGTCGACACGACTGAAGCGACTTAGCAGCAGCAGCAGCATATATATGTACATATATATAGATAGATGGAAAAAGAGCTCTTTCAGATACTGTGGCTAAAACTTCTTATTACTGATATTTGTGGAGAGATTTTTAAGATTTCTCATTTGCCCAATTTCTGAATAGTCCTCTTCTCCCTTTATTTTCCCCTCTGAAGAAAATAATTTTCTTAAAATTAGCTTTTCAAAGAATGGATCTTTGGTCCTAGAGCAGATCGGTAGAAGATCTATGTCATGAAGACACAGAAAATGTATCTAAGTGTTCTCAAAGATGGAGTTTTGAGGGCATATTTGACTGTTATCAAAGGTCTAGGATAATTAGTATTCAAAATTTTTCTTCCTTTTTTTCAAGTTCAGGATAATTCTGTTTCCAGTGTCTCATATAATATACACAAACATTTTGAGATGAGTAGGGGAAGTTTAGAGCTGAATAAGATGTTAAATTGTTTCTGGATGCACACCTCTGGTTCTATAAAGAATAGGTTTGTAAAACAAGAAGAGCTCTTTTTAATTCCTTAAATAACTGGATTACTACCTAAGTGGTTTCAAGGACTTGATTTGCCCATCTAGCTACATTATCTCCAATTTGTTTCTTTCTCTCTGTGCATGTAGTTTCTTGAAAATGTGCTGCTGTTCAGGAGACATAAATTCTTTGTGGGGGTCCAGAATACATCCACAAAAGATACTGTATAGAGTATCTGAACCTGTATAGGAAGATCAGAGCCTGATTACAGAGCCCTAGAGCATAGGAGGGATTGTAAAGGACAAAAAGGCAAGCCCTACTGCCCCACTTGGGTGCTTCTGCTAAGTTTATTTCCTAGATTGTAATGTTTACATGAGTAGCTGTATATTCCCGGCCTGGAAATCATACTGGAGTGTACTCTGTAAGTCTTGTAAAGAGAGGGAAATAAAAGCAGGCAGTTGAGTATTTAAGGAATTCTCTATGAAGTTGGAGGTGTTTTGGGACCTAAGGGAATTTGCAAAGTCAATGAGGCTGGGTTTTATTAGAGAATGTTTAGACAAGAGACCCAGAGATCCAAAAGATCTTCTGGAGGGTTGGGGCAGGAAGTTATGGATAAAAGGGCATAGAAGAGAGTGTGTGCACGCCCGGTAGTCACTCAGTCACGTTTGACTCTTTGCAACCCCATTTACTGTAGCCTGCCAGGCTTCTCTGCCCATGGAAGTCTCCAGGCAAGAATACTGGAGTGGATTGTCATTCCCTTCTCCAGAGGATCTTCCCGACCCAGGGACTGAACTCTGGTCTCCTGCATTATAGGCAGATTCTTTACCATTTGAGCTACAGGGAAGTCCTTAGATGAGGGTAGAATTCAGATTAAGTGTGGATTTAGTTTTTTCTTTTTTCTGAGTTTAATTTTTGTTCTTTTGTCTTGTTAAGAGAGTCATTATATTTCTTTGCATCCACTTTTTAATTTTTTCCCCCAAAGGTACCAATGAGACAACTGTTTAGGATAAAATATTTATATATTAAAAAATATATATATATAACCTATTTAAAGTAGCTGTTGTCTGGCCACTGATGAGTAAGATCTATTAAACTCAATAATGACTCAAATTAACAAGCCTTTGTTTGGCTTAACTCAGGATGCAAGAGGCATTCCACAAGAAAGTGCAAAAAATGCAGGAGATGCTGAAACTCTACTCACAGATGTATAGCTGCACTCAAAAGATGCAGAAAGTCTACTCCCACAGGCAGGCTAAGAAAGTTAAGGCTTTATTGTCACAATTAGTAAAAATGGAACAGTGCAAGTGGTGTCTTTGGTTTCCTCATGGGAATGTGAGGTGCCTCCAGTAACGGAACTGGAGCCTCAATCTGTGACACTGGGCAGGCAATACTGGCATAGGAATTTTCCAGAACTAACAAGATATCATTTCATTATCTATGAGAGTTGAGATGGAAAAGCACCTTGTGGATTTGGGCCCTTCATGGAAAACTCCTTTGATTGGTGACCAGACAGAGAGGCCAATCACAAGCCAAAATAGTAATGTTTGCTTCTGTCGTTCTTACTGTTCAGTCACTAAACCATGTCTCTTATGGACCCCGTAGACTGCAGCATGCCTGTCTCTTGTGTCCTTCATCATCTCCTGGAGTTTGCTCAAATTCATGTCCACTGAGTCAGTGATGCCATCCAACTGTCTCATCCTCTGCTGCACCCTTCTCCTCTTGCCTTCAATCCTTCCCAGCATCAGGCTCTTCACATCCGGTGGCCAAAGTATTGGAGCTTCAGCTTCAGCATCAGTCCTTCTAGTGAATATTCAGGGTTGATTTCCTTTATGATTGATTGGTTTGATCTCCTTGCAGTCCAAGGTTCTCTCAAGATTCTTCTCCAGCACCATTTAAAAGCATCAGTACTTTGGTGCTCTGTCTTCTTTATGGAACAACTCTCACATCCAAACATAACTACTGGAAAAATCATAGATTTGGCTATACAGAACTTTTTCAGCAAAGTGATGTATATGATTTTCAGTATGCTATCTAGGTTTGTTGTACCTTTCTTCCCAAGGAGTAAGCTTCTGACTAATGGCTTAATGGAGCCATAGGTTTTTCAGATACTTGCCAGAGGTTTTTCAGATGCTTGCCAGATTTACACCAGTGCATGCATCCTCCAGGTGGTAGAGAAGAATATTCTTACTGGTGATAATGCCAAGTTATGAGGACATAGAACCACATTAAAGAGACAAAAGAAAATAATCACCATTTCTTGGAGAGAAAGGATCAGTAGAAAGTAAAAACATTCATAACAAATTTTTACCAAAGTCACTATACCCAAGCAAATAAACCCACATTTATTTTCTCACAAAAAAGACACTCACAACCCAGAAAATCACGATGGTGTGGTCACTGAACTAGAGCCAGACATCCTGGAATGTGAAGTCAAGTGGGGCTTAGAAAGCATCACTACAAACAAAGCTAGTAGAGGTGATGGAATTCCAGTTGAGCTATTTCAAATCCTGAAAGATGATGCTGTGAAAGTGCTGCACTCAATATGCCAGCAAATTTGGAAAACTCAGCAGTGGCCACAGGACTGGAAAAGGTCAGTTTTCATTTC
>NW_011485707.1:4486-7915 GCF_000754665.1 Bison bison bison | reverse complement strand
CTGCAAGGAGATCCAACCAGTCCATTCTGAAGGAGATTAGCCCTGGGATTTCTTTGGAAGGAATGATGCTAAAGCTGAAACTCCAGTACTTTGGCCACCTCATGTGAAGAGTTGACTCATTGGAAAAGACTCTGATGCTGGGAGGGATTGAGGGCAGGAGGAGAAGGGGACGACAGAGGATGAGATGGCTGGATGGCATCACTGACTCGATGGATGTGAGTTTGAGTGAACCCTGGGAGTTGGTGATGGACAGGGAGGCCTGGCGTGCTGCGATTCATGGGGTCGCACACAGTCTGACACAACTGAACGACTGAACTGAACTGAACTGAACTGAAGGATAGAAAATGAAGAGGATCAGTGCTTTGGTGCTCTCTTGCTTCCATTAGGCCCAGCAGCCAGAGGTTTGGGAGACTAATATAGTAACTATTATTACCTTCTGTACATTTTTTTGCCAGAGGTCCCAGCATCTGCAAGCTTCAAGAGCCCTAGAGCAAGCAGTATCCAGCCAGTGAAGTGCCCTGCATGCTGAGTCCACTGATTGGGAGGAACAATTTTCTATTCTTCCTTTCTAGGTTTTTTGACTGCTTTAATAATTAAATTGATATAAGAAAGGTTAACAAGAGAAAAACCAGCAAACATTTAATATGGATATATCTCCTTTATACATGGAGAGACTCAGGAAAACTGTTACTCTCTGAAATGGTGGAAGCCTCACCTGAAGTACCATCTCAAGCTAAAACCAGACAAAGATATTAAGGGTAGGGATTCAGTTATGAGAAGATGTCAGGAAAAGCTCACTGAAAGTTTTTGTTTTTTTTCCAAAATATTTTTTAGCATTAAAAAAAATACCTATTTTTATTTTACATATATTTTGAATCATTCTTCTTTTTAATATATCTAATTTTAATATACTTAATGTTTTAATGTATTTAATTTTAATGATTTTATTTAAATCTATTTCTGATTTTTTTTTTTTTTTTCATTGCATAGTTTGGTGACATTAGGCTGATCTCTAGGACAAGCCCAAAGTGCTGAACTGCATTTTATAGGAATAATTTAATGGCATAAAGTACTTTATGAGCTATTATATAATTATAGTACAGTTAGAATTAGAATAGTGTATAATAAAATAAGGTGAAAAATTACTTTGAAACTCTTTATTTCCAGTATTTTCACATTTCTATGTGCATATGTATACATGTACTAAGTCATGATTAGTAGGTTGTAGTTAAATTCAAAACTATAACAATTTGCCAACACCTACATGTTCTTTATTTAAGGGAAAATGATCCATGGATTGGGATATACAATGCCTCAGTGGAACTCTCTGAGGGATTTTGGGCCAGAATGAGATTTATAGAGTATTCAAAGTGGCAACACAAAAACAGAACATGAATGTCTGAGGTTGTGTATCTGATAATACAGAAAGATCAAGGGACATATAAATAAGTATAGAGCCCAGAGGTGGTGGCATTTGGAGAATGGCTGACTAGATCTATTGCACTGCTGGTCATTCACAGTAACAGGAAAGTTCAGTTGACTGATGTGGTGGCAGTGATTTCATTTTGGGTCTTGAAATTTATTTCAACATAGTCAAAATGTTAGTCCTTGGTCTAAGAATTGCCAACAGATGGTGGGAAAGAAGAAAAAGGAGATGGCTACAGAGATAGAGAAGCAGCAGCATTGAAAATCATTGTCAAATAAGCATGAAGAGCATGATGCATGAGTGGTCAGAGCATCAGGTGGCAGGTGCTCCCTGCTTAAGTAATATTTGAGCCAAAGCAATCAGAATTGGCACAAAAGAAGTTTTGCTGTCAGTGAAGAATGTGATTTAAATTGGGTGTTGGATGCAGAGGCCAGATTTTTTTTTTTTTAATGAAAGGTTAATACTGAGATGAAGTCATGTTACCAGATACAAATGCTTTATTTGCACATAGAATAGAAACAAAATGTACAACAGTTAAGCAACACGGCAGTTCAGAAAAAGTTGTTTAAGATTGTAGGGAGCTGAGTCTATTTGAAAGGATGCTTGGAGGTGGAAATTTGAAAACCAAATGAAAGAGATGAAGGAGAGGCAGTGATGTGATGCTGAAGGCCCTGGTGGATTTATTGGTCTGCAGTTAATGGAGATGCACAATGGCCAGTGAAGTGAAGGGTAGTCAAATAGGAAGATGTCAGGAACACATCAAATTAACCCAGTTTGTAGAAGGCAAAAAAAATATGATCTTTAAATCTTAAGATCACTTGAAATGTGTTCTAGTTCATGGATTCTGTGTTGTGGATTCATGTACTCACTGAAATGGGTTTATAACCCCAGAAGCAGTATGCTCAGCTCTCTCACCGTAGCCCACAGGCACAGCATAACAGAGAATGTGAGTGCCGGATGCACATAATGTCAAATGAGGGAATGCCTCCTGGATTTGTTGATGAACTGGGACTTGGCTGCTGGAAAGACAATACTTGGAAGACAGGTGTCAATAGGAAAGGAAAGCCTGCTTTATCCAGATCAGCAACTTCAGAAAAAGGTGGACTTTTGTCCAGAAACCAACTCTGACGATTCTGCCCAACCATGAAAGATTTTACATGGAGAATCATTTGGGGAGGGGGTCAGAATCTTAACTGTCTTCCACTGTGTGCAGACTTTCCCCTGATCAGTTAACGGTAAGGTATCAGGGAAGCTTTCCAGGAATCTTGTGCTCAGCCTGAAGTTAACCAACCTCCACTTGGGTTGCGGACCTTAGTCCCTGCAGAATAATTCAAAGTATTTTAAAATGTATATTCCTTAAGGGAGAACTAGAGCCCTGCCCCATTGCTATGCTATTGTTTTTTGGCACTCCTTCCCTTGTCTCTCTCTCCCTTACCTTGCCTGATTAGCAAGTGTTTGAATCTGCACTGTGGAACTCAGGGAAGGTCATAGACACAGAATGAAGCCTGTTTCCTATGAACAAGAAATAGAAACACAAACAAACTTTGTGTGTGTGTGGGTGTGGGTGCGTGCAGGCACATGTGCCCAGGATCCTCACAGAGTCTTGCTCTGTTCCATGTTCAATCTCTACTATGGCCAAACTTCCATTTTGATGTCTATTTAATGCCACGTTTTTCACTTTTTTGTAAGCTTTGTTGCTGATTTTACTGATCAAATGGCCCCAAGTCTCGTGCTACTCAGCATTTCTACATGCAAGAAGGCTGTGCTGTGCCTTTTAGATGAAATACATGTGTTAGACAAGCATCATTCAGGAGTCAGAGTGCTGTTTTAAGTTCAGTGTTAATGGATAAATAATGTATATTTAAAAAGTGTCCTGCTGCTGCTGCCAAGTCGCTTCAGTCGTGTCCGACTCTGTGCGACCCCATAGACGGTAGCCCATTAGGCTCCTCATCCCTGGGATTCTCCAGGCAAGAACACTGGAGTGGGTTGCCATTTCCCTGTCT
>NW_011485707.1:1325-1728 GCF_000754665.1 Bison bison bison | reverse complement strand
GGAGCCCTTCCTTGTGGAACCACCCCATATGATCTTCTTGAAAGCTCCTCACTCTTAGCTTTGAGTCTCACCTTCAGTATATGAAGGAGTTTCTGGCAAATTAATCTGTGGAATTAGGGTGGCAACCCCTTGAGGCCCTTGTTCTTTAATGTTGCTCTCTTAGCTGCCTGATTGGCTGCTTTGTTCCCTTATGCCACTTTTGTGCTCCCTTTTTGGTGTCCTTTACAATGGGAGACTGAAACCTCAGTGGACAGATGGACTGCCTCCCAAGAGCCTAAGTATTTGATCACCATATTTGGTTGGGGACACTTGGGTGGTCTCTTTCTTTCAGAACAGCATGTAGCACCAGGAAGGCATACTCAGAGTCAGTGTAAATGGCTATTCCTTTTCCTTTTCCCAGCTC
>NW_011485707.1:0-357 GCF_000754665.1 Bison bison bison | reverse complement strand
AGTGTAGGTAGCCCCTGGGTCAACCAATAAATTCTCAGACCTACCTGCCACATCCATTTGCACCCTTGGCTCCAGCCCTGTGATGGTTATCCAGGTGGACTGCCCAGAGCAGGCCTTTCAGTCCTGTTGAACCATCGTGAAGGAAGGTTTCACACTTGACCTTGAGGATCTTGGGTTCCAAGGTTAGAGTGCTGTCCAATGTCCAAAATGATGGCATTTGTGGCAAGCCATTTTAGGAGACTTGCCATGGTTTGTACACTCTTTGGCCCAATGTCCGCCTGTCTACAGATTAGGCATTTGCCTTGTGCCTAGTCCTTCAAGGACTTGGGGTTTGCCATGGGGCTTCTGTGGAGAACA
>NW_011485706.1:31433-31952 GCF_000754665.1 Bison bison bison | reverse complement strand
CGGCAGACAAATGGATAAGAAATCTGTGGTACATATACACAATGGAGTATTACTCAGCCGTTAAAAAGAATACACTTGAATCAGTTCTAATGAGGTGGATGAAACTGGAGCCTATTATACAGAGTGAAGTAAACCAGAAAGAAAACACCAATACGTATACTAATGCATATATATGGAATTTAGAAAGATGGTAACAATAACCCTATATGCGAGACAGCAAAAGAGACAGATATAAAAGTACAGACTTTTGGTCTCTGTGGGAGAAGGCAAGGGTGGGATTATTTGAGAGAATATTATTGAAATATATATATTAGCATATGTGAAACGGATCGCCAGTCCAGGTTTGATGCATGAGGCAGGGTGCTCAGGGCTGGTGCACTGGGATGACCCAGAGAGATGGGATGGGGAGGGAGTTGGAGGGGGGCTCAGGATGAGGAACACATATACACCCATGGCTGATTCATGTCAATGTATGGCAAAACCACTACAATATTGTAAAGTAATTAACCTACAATTAAA
>NW_011485706.1:26710-27399 GCF_000754665.1 Bison bison bison | reverse complement strand
CTCCAGTATTCTTGCCTGGAGAATCCCAGGGATGGGGGAGCCTAGTGGGCTGCCGTCTATGGGGTCGCACAGAGTCGGACACGACTAAAGCGACTTAGCGGCAGCAGCAGCAGCAGAAGGAAGAAATGTGTAAATATGAGCAAAATAGAGAGGACTCATCATCATAGGGGACCTCCCCCATCACATACACACAAAGTATATCCAGTGACAAACAAATAAAATGGATCAGAGAAAGAAATCAGAAAACTTGAATACAGAGGGAGGAAATCATTTAAATTGAAACAAAGGCCCACAATTTAATCCAGTTGGAAATCTAGAATTTGCTAAAAGAATTTATACCTTTGTCCTTGGCAGATGGCAGTCTTCCTACTGTGTCCTCACATGGGCTTTTCTTTGTTTAGTGTGGGGAGAGAGTGAGAGCTCTGTGATTCTCTTCTTCTTCTTATAAGGATACCCTCCTGTAGGATTACACCTCCATGCTTATGACCTCATTTAATCTTAATTACCCCTTAAAGGTCATATCTCCAAATACAGTCACATTGGGGGTTAAAGGCTTAACATACCCATTTTGAGAGAATATGATTCAGTCCATAACATTTTGACATATATTTTGGGTATGTGCAAGTCAAGTGGTTCCCAGAGTCCTTTACCTCAATGAGGACAACTTTTAGGCAATGGCCCAAGAGTTT
>NW_011485706.1:22113-23528 GCF_000754665.1 Bison bison bison | reverse complement strand
AGTGCAGAGCTGCTGTATAGTGCGTGGAGCTCAGCTTGGTGCTCCTGGCCTTCTGTACAAGCCTTCCAATAGTTTATCCATGCCAGGCACCAACTTCCCCTAATGTTATTGATGGGTTAACAAAATAGCTTTTACAGCCCTTGGGACTACCATACAAGTGATATAGTAAACCCAAGTTCCACATCACTTTAAAGCACAATAACTAGGGACATTGCAAGAAAACATTGCTTTGGATTTTTATCTATCCTATCATCCTCCAGTAGCATAGACATAATGGGCTTTAAATTAAATTAAGGGCTAGTGACAGAAATTGAAGAGCAGTGGTCTTTCAAGTGGTCAGAAATACAGCCCATGGTTTAGATTACATTAAATTCATGTCCCTATGGCAAAACTACACCATACTTAAATTCACAACAAATGAGGAGCCCTCCTACAGAAATATTTCTGTCTCTGCTGGTGTACACATCCACACCAGACACAACCCAATTATCGATTTCACAGACATGGAAACCCAGGCACTGCTATGCATAGAAAAGAAACATTCACCTGGTACTTTCATCTTTCCTGTCTCCCTCATAGAAAACCCAGAGCTTAGCCACCTAATTCTTGATCCCTATGAGAGCCTAACATGGACTAATGACTGTGAAACCATCCTGAGCCTGTGTCCATCATCATCCAGTATAAGCCAAGGAAAGTAACCACCACTTTCTGGAAAAAGAGGTGACCTTATCTACCATCTATGTATTTTGGTCTGCTTAAGGCAACATGGATGCCAAGAGATGGACCTAAACCTCTCCCTGACCAGGTAACACCATGTGAACATTACCCAGGAACAATCAGGTCCCCTACTGCTGGCTACACGTGACTTTAAGCCATACCCTGTTATCATGACCCTTGTCACCTGAGAAGTTCCTATCCTTGCCAGTGTTGACTCCATATCTGTTGGTGGTTCTCCCAGGGCTAGTAATCTACACACTGCAGTTGACAATGTCTGTCTGGAGACTATACCACATGCACATAACAGGGAGTCTTACCACACAGGTCACATTGGGAACAATGGAAACTATGCTGTTTATTCAGGTTGGTCAGTCCTACTGTCATGATCATAGATACCAACACAGGTTGGTAACCTTCTCCTGTCTCTTCTACTGCTAGCAACACTCATTCTGGCTAAGCCAAATGCTTTAGATACAGCTTATGACTCACAGATGCCTTGTAAACCCTTAGGGCCAATTTTGACCTCAGATCAGATGAAACACACTGTTATTAAGTAGTGCTATTAACTACATAGAACCACTGTCTCTTGAGTCTTATACCAGAGGAGTATGCACCCAGTGTTAAAGCCAGGAGGCTTGTGATTGGTGCAGTCATTTTAAAAGTGCTGTAATGCAGAGCCATATTAACAAGGTCTATGG
>NW_011485706.1:21739-22005 GCF_000754665.1 Bison bison bison | reverse complement strand
ATGCAACCCACTCCAGTATTCTTGCCTGGGGAATACTATGGACACAGGAGCCTGGTGGGCTACAGTCCATAGGGTCACAAAGAGTCAGAGACAACTGAGCGACCAACACTTTCATTTTTATATAGCTCTTACTAATCCCTGGCATAATGATGAATGTGCTGCTGCTGCTGCTAAGTTGCTTCAGTCGTGTCCGACTCTGTGCGACCCCATAGACGGCAGCCCACCAGGCTCCTCTGTCCCTGGGATTCTCCAGGCAAGAACACTGG
>NW_011485706.1:14038-20586 GCF_000754665.1 Bison bison bison | reverse complement strand
TTATTTTTATATGTGTCATTTTCACTCTTCTATTAACATGCTTACGTACACAAATATGTACACCATTCACTTGCACAGTAAGATACTCAAGAATTCATACAAACAGACTCACATATATGTGCATGTTCACACATCATTCAGTTGCATGAGTTTTCTCAGAAGATCAGTTACACCCTGGCAGATGTGTATTTTCATACATGTACATATCTACATATTCAGTTATTCACATGTACTAACCTACTCATAAACAAAATACGTAGTTACATACAAATATATTCTCATTTTATCAAGCTTCTCACACAATGAACTGTTAATATCTTTACACATATAGTTACACACAAACACATTCTATCCCTCATACATATGAAGATGATCACACATTCACTCATATATTAATACCCTCAAATAAGGACATGCTTGTACAGTTATTCAGTTCTAATATCAAACAAATTTACTTTCACACATAAACACATATAAATATATGCTGATGTTCCATAGTCACACATATTAACTTGATCACATATATAGTCATAGTCAATATGTAAATATATTTACATTTTAACTCTCCAGATTACCTGGTTCCACATATGAAGATATAAATTTTCTCCAGAAATTATTATTCTCACATATTACATACTCATACATTCAGTTGCATATGCATTCACTCACATTATCAAATATACCTGTACATTACAAAATTATCTCACAAATAATGTTAGTATATTCACTCACAGGCATGAACAAACTTATACATATTCTCTGTGACACTCTATAAAATATGTTCACACATTTATTCATTCAGACTGACACACAAATTCACTTAGAAGAACATGGTTACAATACCACTCATACATAAGCCATTCATATGTCATGTGTACACACGTATGCTCTCACATGTATGTAAACATAAACAACAACATGCTTATAGATACACTTGCAGATGAACATGTTTCCAAACACACACATATTCACTCACAGAAATATATTCTTTCATTAAGAATCCCACATGAATAAACACACTTGCAAGATTCACTGACAGACATAAAAATGCTAAAACATCTATTCACTCAGAAAAACATGATCACAAATTTATCCCAGCATAAAGTCATACTAGTATATGCTTACTTGCATTGATTCTGCACATATGGATACTCTCAAATCCTTCACACATGCAAATGAACACAACAGGAATACACCCATTCAATTAGAAATAAACATTTTCACTCATGAAGCTCATAGATACACACAAACATGTACAAGTATTTGCTTGCATGTTCACTTGTAAGTTTATTCATACATCAGCTACCCCATTCAAGCTAGTATACTGACACATTTCATCCACAATGAACAAACTAACATCCATGTAGAAATTTATATATTTTTTCATATGCATGAATATGTACAAATATGTAATAAGTGCTTGAATATACTATAACAACACACTTATGTATGAATAGGCTCACATATCAGTTTCTTATATTTATACATATTTAGTCACTGGCATGGTCGTACTCAGAGGTTTACTCACACTGGTCGATACACTTATATACTTACATACACATGCTCATTCTCTCACTCAAACAAACAAATATACTTCAAACAACATGGCTACACAGATGGAATGCTCATACATTTATTCACCCAAATATGCTCATATTAACCAAATACTCATTGACTCATATCTATCAACACATATATTTACTCATGTGTGATATTTATGTTCACATTTTCATATTCAATTACAAACACAAACACCATTTAAAATTCACTTGAACACAGACACATATAATCACAACTTATTCACATACCTTGTCACAGATGCATATCAACATATTAAATGTAAAACTTGATTACCATTCATACATATATGTGTGTTCAAACATACAAGTGAACTTATGAATTTACTCAAACACAAAATTGTAATAAACATGCACATTGTCACTAATGATAACATGCTCACAATTCACTCACTGAAAAGGATATAGTTATAGATTAACTCATAGGCACACACATAATCTCACATAATCTATTTCTCACACAAGCATGCTCAAAAATTCACTCCATGAGCACGATAATATGTTCATTTACTCACATGAACATACTCACAAAATCAGTAACACACTAGACAGAGTGTTTTGTACATGTACAGACTCAGGATATCAACTTCCACAAAATAACATCACAAAAGGAGCATGCTCAGGTTTTCACTTGAACATGGACCTGTTCACACGTACAAATGCTTACACAATCACAATATAAATACACTCACATATGAACATGCTTATAAGATGAACCCCCATTCACTCACAACATGCTTACAAATTTGCTAACACACATAGACACACTTACATCCACATGTTCACACATTCAATTCCGCAGATTGTTCACACACTTATTTGCTCACATGAACATACCCACAAATTCATTCACACACAGAGGACACCTTCAAACATGCTCATGTTCACACATTGACACTTTCTCATATTAATGTATATAAGACATACAGAGACATTTATTCAGTCACACACATGGGCATCCCCATCTCAACATGATCACACAACTCAAAGGCTAATACATTCAATACCACACATATATTTATAAAGTCAGTCACATATATACTCTTATGTATAATGATTTATACAAATCACATGTCCAGTCTTATTCCCATATTTACATACTCATGTACAAACATCTCTATGTTCTTTCACACACACATAATAGCTGCCACTCATACACATACTTACAAATTCACTAAAACAAGTTTATGCTCATATGAAGACACATTCACACATTTACTAACAGAAACATTTTCAATTCTCACACACATGTAGATACATATATGCTACCACAAATGCATATATTCTCTCATTCACATGAATATGTTCACAAAGTTAGTCACATATACGACACACTCATATGTCTCACATGAACACACACATTCTTTCACATTGACTCCTGAACACACTAAGACATGCTTTTCATTTCCCTTTCAACATGCTCACACATGTGGACACACTTGCACACTTTTCACAGAAAAACATGCTGGTACATTCACACAAAGGATGTAATATACTCACATTCACTCACACATGAACAATCTCACACACTGACATACTTATATATTCAGTGAAACAAATATGCTCATATATACACTTTCAAATCACTCAGACGTCAAGTTCACATATTCACATGAATGAACATGCACACATGTACATGTATATTAACTCAGTCACATACAAGAACATGCTTACACACTGGCAGACACAGTGACCTACTCTTACAGTCACTTGCATGACACCCTCACATACATTCACACTCACACATGTATTCACATACATGAACACTATGATATTCTCTTACACCCAAAGACACAGTAAATCATACATTCATTCCCACTTGCACATGAACATACACCTACAGACAGATAATCACTCCCCAGGAATACACTCATGCATTCAATCACACATAGGATCACATTCTTACATTCATTCACACAAATGACCATGATCACATTAATATGATTAGATGTGCAAGTATGCACACACATTCCTTCACACATATGTACATTCACAACCAATTACAGGATACTCACACAGTCATGCAAACTAAGATGTCAACATTAAATTGGCATGAACATGCTCACATAAAACTGCTTCTATATTCATTCACGCATGAGTGTTCATAAGTTAATCCACACATGAATGCCATCACATAGTCACATACATGAACATACACATAATCACACATTTCAGTACAATCACACATATATTTACATGTTCATTCATACATCTACCATATTCACACATTTGCTTAATGAACATAAGTGGAACATAAGTGTACCTAATTATATTCAGTCACACACACAAACCTGCTCAGACACTCATGAACAGAGGATAACTTAAACAGATAAGCAAGATCAAGGAAATATATTGATATATTCAGTCAAATAAGCTTGTTCACAAATTAATTCATGCACAAAGGCACGCCCACATATACTCACAACTTCACTTAAAATTTACACACATACATAATGCTCACATACATGACCTTGCTTACACATTCAGTTGCACAAAGGAAAAATAATTATACATTAATACCTTCACACACACCAACTTTCTCATGCCATAATTTATACACATCAACATGCTCACATTTATGTACATGCTCACACACTAAGATACGAATGAACACACAAATTCATGTATTCACAAATACAAACTATAACAAGCAGATGAAAATGCTCAAAACACAAAACATCTCCACACTTTCATTTTCATAGGTTCATGCTCACACACACAAGCATAATCAGACATTCACTCACATATGAACCTACTTAAACATGAACATTCCCAGACACACAAATGTGCTCAGCCGTTATGTCACTAACAGCTGTAGACCTCCACTTTCACTCACATTCCCACATAAACATGCACTTTCTCATGGACTTACAGACAGAAAAATTATACACTCACCCATACTCAGTCCCTACATCCACTCACACACACTGACATGGACATGTTCTCACATTTATTTTAAAAACCACATGCTAACACAAATAAGTCATGCATGACAAGTTCACAAACACAAACACTCTGACATACTCACATAGTCTGCATGCTCATAAACACACATACATGTGCATTTACACATTCATTCACACCCCCAAAACACTTATACACATATATGGACATGATCACACATTCACATTTAGCCAGGATCATATTCATTCAATCTCTCACAAACAAACACACAAATACACATTCACTCACAGTTGCACATAGACACACTGACATCATCAGTTCCACATAAGGAACACACATTAGGTCATACACAAACATAATCACATTCACTCACAGAAAAGAACACATAGTTTACCACATAGTTTACCATGCACCTATACACACAAGCATGCTTGTATATTCACTAACACACACATGTGTTTCTAAAATCATTTAAACTTTCATTTCAATAATATACACACATAGTTATGTATGTGTGTATATTTACAGTCTTGTTTGTACATTTACTCAAACACAAATGTAGAAAAACACAAATACAAAGGATACATTCATTCATAGTCATGAACATACATGATATGCTTACATTTTCATTTGAACACAGGAACACCATCCGATGTATATACTCACACAGTCATTTGCAGACACACAGGAACATGTGCACATATACACATAGTGAACCTGATCACAGACTCACAAGTACACTCTGTAACAGTCATGCACATGTATGTATATGATCACCATTCACACATACACACATGCATCGATTCAGAAATAGATGTACATATTAACAACTCACATGAATCAACATGGTTACACATTCACTCAGAGGTAAACATGCTACCATCATGCACATGCTTGCAAATTCACTCATACACATGAACACACAGAAACACACAAAAGCACATTAACACTGACATATGAACAGGCTCAATTCACTCTTATATACAGACATGCTCACATACATCCACAAGGTACACATTCACTCAGATGAACATGCTTAAATCACTCAGATAAACAGATGAACATGCTTACAGATTTACTCCCATTCATAGACACACTGACACATGGATAAATTCATACAAATATTCTCAAATTAAAATAGTTATGAATTCATTCACACACTCGAATATGCCTCATGTATACCATGTCATTCATAAATTTACTTACATACATGAACATACTCCTCCTTAAGTTGTTTGCAAGTGAACATGTACATTCAATCACACATACAAATATGGTTACAAACTCCTTCACACATGTAGACAACCTTACACATAATAAATTGCACACATATACATTATGGTGCCCTCACATCAGGACCCAATGTTCTCAAAGCAGCCCTCTTTTAGCAGACTGTCACCCACTTACCACATGAACTGTTGTGTGGGCTCCAAAATATTAACAACCCTGACTGACTCTGATTGACACAGGTGCCTACATCTCCCTAATCCCAGGAAGGACTCATATTTTAAAGCAGACATCCCCTTGTACTTTATGGAGGGAAATTGCCAGCCCCTCAGTGAGGTGTTTGCTCACAGTTGTGATGATGTGTGACCCAGAGTCATGGCCAGGTCCAGTGATGAGGATGACATCAATAACAGTGCCAAAGCCAAGTTTCTATGGGAGCTGCTGGTACAGAGCAGGCACCTAGTTCCAGACAGCAAATCTTATATACAATCACAGAGCTATTCATGTACCCCACAGGCAACTGAGAAAAGGTATACTATTGATCCACAATGGGGAAGGCAAATTGTAGTCGACCATCCTATGACATATTTAGCAAAGAGAACATGTTACCCCATTCTAGGACTTCGAACCATTCACTGGTATTATTTGAATGTCCTTCACTAAGATATAACATTCATAATGTTAACACCCAGTAGAGGGGCTCTAATACAGAGAGAAGACTTATTTACCTCTTTGTAGACTATAGACAACATCTACCCATTAGTAGTGGCTTTAAGCACAGGCCATATCAGGGAACTGAAGATGGGAATTCATATCCTTTCATTAAGTCATCTATGACAG
>NW_011485706.1:13299-13456 GCF_000754665.1 Bison bison bison | reverse complement strand
TCAAGTTTTATTAAATTATTAAGACATAGAGAAAGCTTCTGACACATATATCAGAATGAGACAGAAAGAGTGCCCACTTGCTAGTTTTTAACAAGGAGTTATATCCCTATTAGCAAGCTGCTAATTAGAGAAAGGGAAATGCCTCACAGAACTGAGA
>NW_011485706.1:10736-12124 GCF_000754665.1 Bison bison bison | reverse complement strand
TGAAGCTGATGTAATAAAGATAGGAATAAAGTACACAATAAATGTAATGCACTTGAATCATCCTGAAACCATCCCTGCTACCACCCCAGTCCGTGGAAAAATTATCTTCCACAAAACCCATCTATGGTGCCAAAAATGCTGGGGACTGCTGCATTAAAGGGATTCCCCCAGGAGATGACTAGCTTGAGAGGAGCATTAATTGAAGGGATAATTCTCTACTGAGCTTTTAAAATTGACTTTATTTTGCTAAACAATGCCTCTGCCCTGATTGTTCTGAGTCTCCTTTTCCCATTTTTGATGGATTTCCTCAGTCAGCAGATAACCTCATAAAAAAAAGCCTAATGTGTTGATGCTACTGGTAGGCTCTGGCCAGTGGGAATGAGTTAACCTTCCTTTACCCGTGTGAGAGGTACTGACTAAAAGTAAAGCACCCAAGGATTATGGCCTGTCATAGCCAAGTTAGTAAAAGGATATGGATCCCCACCTTTCAGTTTCCTGCTATGGCATGTCCTCAAAGCCACTAGTAACAGGTAGGGGCTGTCTATGGACTAGAGAGAGTTAAAGAAGGCTTCTTCCTGTATTAGAGCCCCTCTACTAGGTATTGACATGAATTTCATACCTTAATGAATGACATTCAGATAATATTGGTAAATGGTTCAGAGTCCAAGACTGGGCTAACATGTTCTCTTTGTTAAATATGTCATAGGATAATTGGTCACAATTTGCCTTCCCCTTTGAGGATCAACAGTACAATTTTTTCCCAGTTGCCTGTTGGGTACATGAAGTCTTCTGTGATTATATTTGGATTTGCAGTCTGGACCTAGATGCATATTCTGTACTGGCATCTCCTGCAGAAACTCAGCTCTGGCGTTGTATTGATGTCATGCTTATCCCTGGGCCTGGCCAAAACTCTGTGTCACATACCATCACTACTGTGAGTGAACACCTTACTGAGGGCATGGGCAATTGCACTCCATAAGGTACAAGGCACCTCCTAGTTTGTTAAATACCTTGGCTATAATTGAATATCAAAAGGGTAACCTAGTCCAAATTTGGTAAAAGAAAATATCCTAGGGCCCCACCCTCCCATGTTGGTAAAGGAGATCCAACATTTTGTAGGAATGTTTGGATTCTGGTGCCAGCCTCCAATATTTGCTGGTCCCTGTGTATGGAGTCACCCTCAGGACTTCCACTTATCTGTGGGGACCCAAGCAACAACAGGCACTAAATAAACTAATGAAGGCTATTGTTCCATCTCTACAACTAGTGCTCTGAGGACAGGCCTTACAGGTAGAAGTTTGGGTGACCCCAAAATTCACTCTGGGGGCCACTGGACCAAATCTCCATGGGCTTTAGCAATGCGCAGACTCAGTGCAAAGGTATTGGCC
>NW_011485706.1:9710-10636 GCF_000754665.1 Bison bison bison | reverse complement strand
TTATTGAAACTCATGTCTCTAATGGAGCAGAGCCAGTTACGCTATGGATTGAGATTCCTATTGTGCCCTGGGGAATAGCAGAAGCTCCTCCTATACCAACAGAAGTCTCTATTAAAATGGTAATGTATCTACTAGATTGAGCTTAACCTCTCTCTGCTAGAGAATTGCAACTCCATGAGAATATAGCCACATTCCCTGACACTGAAATTAATTTGCATAACCTCCAGGCTTTTTAAAAAATGTGTATAATCACATGTGTATAATACTGAACATTTTATACTTTTAATTTAATTTTTACTTTAGTTATTTTTTATGGAACTCCAGTTGATTTACAATATAGCATTAATTTCAGGTGTACATACTGTGATTCAGATTTTACAGTTCTTGGGACTGCCATACAAATTATACAGTCAACCCAAAGTTCCCGCTTCATGGTAAAGCAAAAGAACAACAGGCATTATAAACATTGGTTTGTTTATAATGGCTTGGTTTTTTTTTTTTAACCTATCCTGTCATCCTCCAGTAACAGGTATGATGAAAGACATAAAGGACTTTTAAATCAAGGGCTAGTAAGAGAACTTGGAGAGCAGTGGTCCTTCAAATGGTCTAGAATACTGCCCATGGTTTAGAGTATATTAAATTCATGTCCATATGGCATAACTCCACCACGTTTAGCTTCACGGCTAATGACAAGGACCCCACAGAGATATTTCTGTGTCTACTGGTATAACATTCCCACCAGACACAACCCAGTTATTGGTTTTCACAGACATGGGAGCCCAGGCATTGCCACACACAGAAAAGAAACATTCACCTGGTACTTTCATCTTTCCTTTCTCCCTCATAGAAAACACAGAGCTTAGCCATGTCCTTCATGATCCTGATAAGAACCTGACATGGACTAATGGTTGTTAAACCATCCTGAG
>NW_011485706.1:9028-9610 GCF_000754665.1 Bison bison bison | reverse complement strand
CATCATCCAGTACAAGCCAAACAAACTACCCACCACTTTCTTGAGACAGAGTTGACCTTATCCACCATCCATGTACTTTGGTGCACTGAAGAGGTGGACCTAAACCTTTCCCAGACCAGCTAACACCATGTGAACAATACCCAGGGACAGTCAGATCCTCTACTGCTGGTTACAGGTGACCTCACACTTTAAGCCCTATGCTGTTACCATGCCCTTTCTCATCTGAGAAATTCCTACCCTTGCCAGTGTTGACTCTATGTCTACTGGTGGTCTACCCAGCCCTAGTAATCTACACACAACTTGATCTGTCTGGAAACTATACCACATGGAATTAATAGGGAGTCTTACAACAGAGGTCTGATTGGGGACAATGGTAACCATGATGTTGGCTATTCACATTTGTTAGTCCTACTAAATGACCACAGATACCAACACTGAAGCTAGCAACCTTCTTCTGTTTCTTGTACTGTTCAATTCAGTTCAGTTCAGTGACTCAGTCATGTCAGACTCTTTGTGACCCCATGGACTGCACGCCAGGCTTCCCTGTCCACCACCAACTCCCAGAGCTTGCTCAGACTCATG
>NW_011485706.1:5738-6373 GCF_000754665.1 Bison bison bison | reverse complement strand
CATGAATCAAGGTAAATTGGAAGTGGTCAAACAGGAGATGGCAAGCGTGAACATTGATATTTTAAAAATCAGTTAACTAAAATGGACTAGAATGGGAGAATTTAATTCAGATGACCGTTATATCTACTATTGTGGGCAAGAATCCCTTAGAAGAAATGGAGTAGCCCTCATAGTCAATGAAAGAGTCCGAAATGTAGTTCTTGGCTGCAATCTCAAAAATGACAGAATGATCTCTGTTCATTTCCAAGGCAAACCATTCAATATCATAGTAATCCAAGTCTATCTTTTAGTGTGGCAGTCAGCATCTTTTAGTTGGAGCATGTGAGATATTTTAGTTGCTGAATGTGGCATCTTTGTTGCAGTATATGGGATTTTCTTGTGGCATGTGGGATCTTTAATTGTACCATGTGGGATTGTTGTTGCAGCATGTGGGGTAGTTTTAATTGTGGCAGGCAGGCTCTTCATTTTGTCATGTGGGATCTTTTTTGTTGTGATATGTGGGCTCTTTGTTGTGGTATGTGGGAATCTTTTTATTTGTGGCATGGAAGATCTTCATTGTGGCATGCATGATCTTTTAGTTCCAGCCTGCCAGATCTTTATAGTTTTGACATGCAGGATCTTCAGATGTGGCATGC
>NW_011485706.1:5287-5638 GCF_000754665.1 Bison bison bison | reverse complement strand
TAGTACTGGAGTGGATTGCCGTTTCCTTCTCCAGGGGATCTTCCCAACCCAGGGCTCGAACCCGGGTCTCCCGCATTGTAGACAGACGCTTTACAGAAATAACTCCAGAAAGAATGAAGAGACAGAGCCAAAGTGAAAACAACGCCCATTTGTGGATGTCACTGGTGATGGAAGTAAGTTTGATGCTGTAAAGAACAGTATTGCATAAGAATCTGGAATGTTTTCCTTCTGGCTTACTTCACTCTGTATAATCGGCTCCAGTTTCAAACACCAATACAGCATACTAATGCATATATATATGGAATTTAGAAAGATGGTAACGATAACCCTGTACGTGAGACAACAAAAGAG
>NW_011485706.1:4718-5187 GCF_000754665.1 Bison bison bison | reverse complement strand
ATTTTAGAGCCCATAGCATATATCTTTCCCTTGACAAGCTCCTCCATAAATCTCATTTATTAAAATGAGCTTGTTCCCCTCACCATGAATATCCAGAAGCTAATCTATGTAAGTATGTGAGCACTGGTAGACTGAGTCTGTAACCAGTTTATCTGACTCAGGTACCTAATGCAAGGTGGATAACATGCAATCTTGTTTGACTGTAACACCATATGCTTCTATTCACAGTACCTCAAACTGTAGTAAACTGTAAATGCTCTAGCGTTTGTAAAAACAAAACTTTGTGTGCACTGGGACCCAGAGACCCCACAGAGACTGAGCCAGACCTGCCTTTGAGTGGTTGAGTATCTCCTGCAGAGGCACATGTCAGCAGTGGCCTGCCGCAGGGGCAGGGGTTCTGGGTGCAGCAGACCTGGGTCACACAGCGTGTGGCATAAGCCCTCTTGGAGGGGGTCGCCATTAACCCCAC
>NW_011485706.1:0-515 GCF_000754665.1 Bison bison bison | reverse complement strand
GTAGCATTTCAGATCTGTTTAGTTGTGGCATAGGGGATCTTTGTTGTTTCACATGGGATCTTTTATTTGGGGCTTGTGACATCTTTTTAGTTGTGGTTTGTGGGATCTTTTAAATTGTGACATGCAGGATCCCTGTGGTGGCATGTAGGATCTTTTCTTTCTAGCATTTGGGATCTTTGTTGTGGCATGTGGGATCTTGTAGTTGTGGCATGTGGGATCTTTTAGTTGTGGCATGCAGGATCTTCAGTTGCGGTATGTGGAATCTTTTTATTTGTGGCATGCAGAACTTTCATTGTGGCATGTGGGATCTTTTACCTACAGCATGCAAGGTCTTTTTAGTTGCAACACGCAAGATCTTCAGTTGTGGCATGTGGCATCTTTAGTTGTGGCATGCAGGATCTTTTTAGTTGTGGTATGCGGGATCCTTAGTTGTGGCATGTGGGATCTTTATTTGTGGCATGTGGGACCTTTAGTTGTGGCATACTATTTAATTGTGGCATGTGGGATTTAGTTCC
>NW_011485705.1:4744-5114 GCF_000754665.1 Bison bison bison | reverse complement strand
TTCCTCCAGCAATTCTTCCCACACTTAATGAAGCTGAGCCAAATTCTGTACTTAGTGGCTGAAGATAGCATTTAGTGTTCTATAAGTAGTATAGAACGGGGCATCCCAGAGGGTGCACAGTGTATAATTCCTTGGGGTTTGTGTTCTGTATGAGGAATTTAGAGATAAATCTGTGTTTTTATGTTCTTGCTACTTTTCAAAGGTTGCTCCTCAAAGCTTATAATCTAAGTGTATGAATGACATGAGTCACACTTAGTGTTGTTTATCATTTTTAACGATAAGAGTTTTTCTGTTGTGTAAAACAAATGGTAAAGCTTCCATCTTATTTAATAAGCTGGTGCAAGATAACCTGGCATTTCAATACGTTATT
>NW_011485705.1:0-528 GCF_000754665.1 Bison bison bison | reverse complement strand
TCCCTGCAAATTGGCTGTACCAATTTATATTCCTACCAGCAGTGTTGAATATGTATAGTTTACTAAGAAACTTGCAAACTGTCTTCCAAAGTGGCTCTATCATTTTGCATCACCACCACTGAGGAATGAGAGTTCTTGTTGATTCACATCCTTACCAGCATTTGGTGTTGTCAGTCCTTTGAATGCTGGCCATTCTGAAAGGCATGTCGTGGTATCTGCTTGTTTTTTTAATTTGCAGTTCCCTAATGGTATATGATGTGGAGCATCTTTCCATATGCTTGTTTGCCATCTCTGTATCTTCCTGTGCGAGGTATCTATTCCTATCTTTTGTCCATTTTTTATTAGATGTTAGTTTTTTTCTTATTAATATTAAGAGTTCTTTGTATAGTTTAGATTAGAGCCTTCATCGGATATGTTTTTTGCAAATATTTTCTCCAAGACTATGACTCATTTTCTTGTTCTCTTGGTGTATTTTTATAGAGCAGAAGTTTAAAGGAAATGAAATGTAGCTTATCAATTATTTATTTC
>NW_011485704.1:4830-5270 GCF_000754665.1 Bison bison bison | reverse complement strand
CTCAGTTCATCCACCTCATTAGAACTGACTCAAATGCATTCCTTTTTATGGCAGAGTAATATTCCATTGTATATATATACAACAGCTTCTTTATCCATTCATCTATCAATGGACATCTCGGTTGCTTCCGTGTCCTAGTTACTGTAAATAGAGCTGCAGTTAACACTGTATGATATTGTATGATATTTTTATCTTAAGTGTTGAATTTTGTCATATTTTTGTGCATATATTGAGATAATCATATGGTTTTTATCGGTGTTCTATTAAAACAATATATTGCATGTGGTTGGTATGTGTGTGTTAAACCATCTTTGCATCACAGAATAAATCTCATTTCATCATAGTATATAATACTATTTATGTACTGTTGAATTCAGTTTTCTTGTATTTTGATAATTTTTATATCTGAGATACAAGAGAGGATACAAGAGAAATGTTCC
>NW_011485704.1:0-412 GCF_000754665.1 Bison bison bison | reverse complement strand
CACCCAAATACTGCATTTCAGACTCTTTTGTTTACTATGAGGGCTACTCCATTTCTTCTAAGGGATTCTTGCCCACAGTAGTAGATAAAATGGTCATCTGAGTTAAAATTCGCCCATTGCAGTCCATTTTAGTTCACTGATTCCTAAAATGTCGGTGTTCACTCTTGCCATCTCCTGTTTGACTGCTTCCAGTTTGCCTTTATTAATGGACTTAACATTCCAGGTTCCTATGCAATATTGTTCTTTACAGCATCAGACTTTACTTCCACCACCAGTGTTATTTTTGCTTTGGCTCTGTCTCTTCATTCTTTCCGGAGTTATTTTCTCCACTCTTCTCCAGTAGCATATTAGTCACCTACTGACCTGGGGAGTTCACCTTTCAATATCATACCCTTCTGCCTTTTCATAATGT
>NW_011485703.1:27953-30922 GCF_000754665.1 Bison bison bison | reverse complement strand
GCTTTCTTTTGTAGAGTAGAGTAAGGTTGGTTCTGGATACAGGGCTTTCTCCAGCCTGTTAATTTTAGGAAAGGCTACTCTTAGAAGTTGTGGATCTGGAAATCAATTCCTTTCAAGCTACCAGTGCTTGGATACCTCTTGAAAAGCCTTTGTGTATCTCTAGGGGTATGTGTACCCTAGTTTGAAGACTATCTTAAACTATCTATCCTGAGTTTGACAAAACAACTTAATGGCAGAAAATTCTGTAGGGAGGAAAGTTAGGGAGTCCCTTAAAATAGATATTCTGGGACTTCCCTGGTGGTCCAATGGCTACGACTTGCACGGTCATTGTAGGGGGCCTGGGTTCAGTCCCTGGAACTAGATCCCACATGCTGCAGCTAAGACCTGGTGTAGCCAAATAAATAAAAATATTAAGAAATAAAATAAAATGGTTGGTTGAAAGGCAAACTCTTCATATTATGTATGTAGTTACCAAAGAAAATGGTGACAGTGAATTGAAAGAACCTACTATATTAATTGTGGACCCCCTTACACATGCAGGCAGGTTTGCTGTAGGAATTCCCTTGGGTAGAGCATGGGCTTTGCTCATGAAACCACTCTGATTGGGGCAAGTACACGGACACGAACAGGTGAAATAGTTAGTATTTGGAAAAAATATTAACTATTGATTCAAAGACTAGATAGAAACTGTGATAATTGGTGGTACTACATTCTACTTCCCAACCTTAGGCAGTAACAGATACCACAGACTGCCATGATTTTTGCACCATAATACCTGTGTTTTTAATTTTTAAGTACAGAGTCAGTGATAATTTGAAATTTTTTTATGCACGTTTTCCCTGTGGACATTATTTTAGTGAATTGAAACTATCCAGTTATAAAACCTTTTCCCCCTCCATTATAATTTAAAATCTCACACCATTTAAAAACCAAGATAAGAAATTAAAATTATTTTTTTGAAATTAAAAATTATATCAGAGAATTTTTCTCCTGGAAAAATTTTTGTAAAGGTGTGAGTTACCACATACTGACTTCTGCCTCCCAGGAGAGGGATAAAAAGCTAACAATAATAGAAATACTATACCCACTAGACATAACTATTACTCTATAAATGTAGGCTTATGCTCTATTGTATCTTGATTGAAAGTAAATATTCCTCTAAGACTCCGTTTTGCCTGACTGATGGGAGATTCAGTCTTGGTCCTTGTTGGGATCTCTTCATTGCCCTGGAGTCAAACAAGATTGCAAGATGTTGACAGAAACAGGAGAGAAGCTTCCAGTCTCCAGCCCAGAGAGTTTTGCATTGCTCTCATCATCTGAACCCACAAAATTGCTTGGAAGGAGCAAATCCACTGTGCCTGTGGAGGGTGAGGCCCTGGCAGTCTGTGGCCAGGTGAACCCCAGTGTCCTCATCGCTCCTGGGGCTCTGCTGCTGGTGGGACCCTCTGACCTTGGACCTCTTCCTCTTTTGGAGGAATCTTCTATGTGTCTTCTTACAGAATTCCTCCCAAAGAGCTCTGGCTTTGGGAAAACAGCAGTCAGAAAGACAGGCTGTCCACTGGCAGCTTGAACCTCACAGTTACTGTGGGGGAGTTTGTACTGAGAAGCTGGGCATGTGCGTGGAGTGGGGGCAGGGAAAAGGCAGAGCCGAGAACACAAACAAATAGATGTCACCACAAATGGCTCTGGATCACTGCTACTATGAAAACATGGCAAACATTAGTGAGCATGCCTCTCTGCTCACACAGATGATCAAATTTAATTCTCCAAACTGCCATGTGTTAAAGACAGACAACTGAGGCTTAGAGAATTTGATTTTTATAATTTTTATTTATGATTATTTTAAACATTTATTTACTTATTTGGCTGCACTGGGTCTTTGTTGCAGCATGCAGGATCCTTAGTTGAGGCGTGTGAACTCTTAGTTGCTTCATGTGGGATTGTTAGTTGCAGCATGTGGGATCTAGTTCTCTGACCAGGGATCAGACCACCGGCCCCCTTCATCAGGAGTGCGGAGTCCTAGCCACTGGACTACCAGGCAAGTCTGAGGTTTAGAGAGTTTGAGTAACATACCCAGTAATAAGTAGCTGAGCTAGGATTCTAACCCAAGTTGGTTGGGCTCGAAAAATTCATCCCTTATGTTATATTTTCTCTCCTGCAGGGTATTAGTAATATTTTATTTTGAGCACAGTGGGCTGCCGGTATAGGTTAGCTCCAGTAGGAGCTCCCAGACAGCTCAGTGAATTCACCCCCAGAACGCCACTGCTCAGAGTTCTCCATCTGGTCGTCAGGCTGCATTTGCCAAGACTCGAGAACAACAGTGCCGCTTTGGGCGTAATTAATGTTTAGACAATAACTGGTCAGCGTTTTCAGCTGCTTCTTGAGGTCACTCCTGGGATATGAAAATAGGACCCCGTGTTGGCATAAACAGGTTGTTTGTTTTCTTTGTGCTCTGTCAGGAGGCCATTATCTCAGTTGTCTCAAAGTGACACTGAATTGGTCAGGTGCAGGGTCAAAAGGAAGGGGAGGATATGGTTTGGCTTTGTTTTCTGTTGTTTAAAATAGAAAATTGATGGATCTGAAATCCATTCTTGCTTAATACAATTCTTGAGGCAGTCTTTTTAATCAATTCCTTTAGTCTTTTAAAAAGTAAAATCTTTTAAGAACATTTCAAAAGCCATAGATCAATTTTTAAATTGTACAGCTTGATCCATAAATAATTCCTATCTATGAAGTCAAAGCCCAATGCATTTGGTGAATGAATACATGACATGGTCATTATGGCCCTACTACACACCCACTCCCCGAGCTGGGTGGGATGGGTGATTCAGACATAGGCTGGGCTGTTTACTCCAGATGTTCATAATATGCTTCAGGGGCTTTCAAATGTTGTCTGCCTTGGAATCTTCCCTGAAGCTTGTTAAAAATAGTGCTGCCCGCACCCCGCCCCAGATCCACTGTCTTAATCC
>NW_011485703.1:25642-27853 GCF_000754665.1 Bison bison bison | reverse complement strand
TTTTCCCCTGAGCCACGAGGGAAGCCTATCCTTAAGCATTTTTTTTTTTTTTTTGCAAAGCTGGTCTGATGGTGCTGAATTAGCTTTTGCTTGCCTGTAAAGCTTTTCGATTTACTTATTCTTGGCTGCACTGGATCTTTGTTGCTTCATGAGGGCTTTCTCTAGTTGTAGAGAGCAGGGCTACTCTCTGTTGTGGTGCATGAGCTTCTCATTGCAGTGGCTTCTCTGGTTGCAGAGCAGGGGCTAGGGAGTGCAGGCTTCAGTAGTTGTAGCACACGGGTTTAGTTGCCCTGAAGCATGTGGAAACTTCCTGGATCAGTGATCAAGCCCATGTCCTCTGCACTGGCAGACAGATTCTTAACCACTGGACTACCAGGGAAGTCCATCTGTAAAGCTTTTTGTTTCTACATCAAATCTGAATGAGAGCCTTGTCACATAGAGTATTCTTGATGATAGATTCTTCTTCCTTGTCATCACTTTCTATACATTGGCCCACTCCCTTCTGGCCTGCAGAGTTTCTGCTGAGGAATCAGCTGATAACCTTATGGAAGTTCCTCTTTATATTATTTGCTACTTTTCCCCACTTCACTCACTTCTTGCTTGTGTCATTTCGGTGGAGATATCCAATGTGATTTTCACCTTTACTCCTCTATAGGTAAGGTGTTTTGTTTTTGTTTTTTGGCCGTGTGCCATATGGAATCATAGTTTCCTGACCAGGGATTGAACAACTGACATGATATTGTGGATGAATATTTTTGTGGATGAATATATTACTGCTTGAATGAGACAGGGTTTAACATTGATTTTATTCCTCTTTTTTGTTACAGATGTTAAGTGCTATAGTATTTTGTTCATAGAAATATTTATGGAAATGGAAGTTTAATATTGTAATGCCACTCAATCTTTGAATGCTTATTTGCCAGATATCACAAAAATAATTTACTACTGTCATCAAAATAATTTGAATGGCCTGTCAAGTGATAATTTGTTAAAATCTTTCAAATTTGTTGGTAGGCAGTGGATTATAAATTATGTGACCTACAAAAAGATTTGTTTCCAAGTTATTAGAATAATTTGCTTTGTCCCTTTCGAGGAAGTATAACACAAAGGCTATACCAAGACTGATCAATGACTCTTAATTATAATGCTTACTCTTTTACCTGAAAGCAACCTATTCAACCAGAAATACTCAAGAAGGGTTGGGGAAATAGAAATATTGGTAATTTCATTACACAGTGCCAATCCAATAAGTTTTTATAAAATGTATTTATCATTTGCTTGAAACTTAAAAAACACACTTTGGGGCTGCAGTTTTAGCAAATTTAGCAAATTTGCAGAAAACACCATCTAACCTAATTGGCAAAACCAGTCCTCACCGAAAACCTACTAAAATCCTAGAAATGCAGAAAAAGTCTTTTCAGTTTGAATATAGTAATATATTTCAAGAAGCCTTAGGAAAACCACTGAGAAATGTTATAGACTCTATTGTATAAAAAAGAATCAGTCAAGATTAAAATAATGTAAGTCTAATATAACAAGTTACAAAGAAGATACAAAGTTACACAAATAATATAATATCCTTAACTTATAGTAATACAGTATAATTTATATGCAAAATTATGATATTTATAAGAAGAGGAGTATGCTTTTTTTTAAGGCATGTTATTCCTTCCCTGGGTTGGGAAGATCCCCTGGAGAAGGGACAGGCTACCCAATGCAGTATTCTGGCCTGGAGAATTCCATGGACTATATAGTCCATGGGGTCACAAAGAGTCGAACATGACTGAGTGACTTTCAGTTTCATTCCTTCTCTAAATATTGGTATACGGGTGTATCAAGCTCTGGTGTTTAGCTTTTGGGAATAATTAAGTAAAATCAGAAAATATAAAAATCAGAAATATAAAAATCAGAAATAACTTACCTTTTTTAGATATCTTGGTTATACTTTTCCTATGTACTTGAGGATAGAGAAGGGCATATACTACCAAAAAGTAATTTGGCCTAGATATTTTATTTTTTGTTATGAAGAGCCAGGAAATAAAACACATTTAGAATATGAAATCGGAGAAAGATTCATTGTAAATGGAATAAATATGATGTAAGTTGATATAATAGATGTTTGTCTTCCTTTAAAAATAGTATGTTTGAAATCTTGGGGGAAAGCATGTGAATATTTTATCCACATGTTCATTCCAGTGTACTTTGAAGCAT
>NW_011485703.1:23641-25542 GCF_000754665.1 Bison bison bison | reverse complement strand
GGATGCTGAGTGCAGCTGTTGGCTGTACTTACTCTGTGGCCAGATTTGTTCCTGGATGTGGGTTATGACCTGGTTCCAAGAGAATTACTGTATTTTTGTTTTTAAAAACATCTTGTACACTTAAAATTTGTAAGGTTATTGCATGTACATTAGGCCTTAAAGAAAACAACCTGATCTTCAGGAGCGGTCAGGTTAGTTTGACTGGCTGCAGTAAGATGCTGATGGGGATGTTGATGACCCGGGCCTGTAGCCACAATGCCATTTCTTCCTGACATGTAGAAAAACTGCTTTGGCCAACAAAAATATATTCTGGATATGATAATGAAGAGTATTTATTGCTCACTTTATTTCAAAGCACTACTTTTTTTTTAAGGACTTTATGATGTGGACTACTTTTTGAAAGTCTTTATTGAATTTGTTACAATATTGCTTCTATTTTATGTCTTGGTATTTTGGCTCCAAGACATGAGATCTTCACTCCCTGACCAGGGATCAAACCTGCACCCCCTGCATTGGAAGGTTTAGTCTTAACCACTGGGCCACCAGGAAAGTCCCTATTTCAAAGCTGCTGCTGCTGCTGCTAAGTCACTTCAGTCGTGTCCGACTCTGTGCGACCCCATAGAGGGCAGCCTACTAGGTTCCCCCATCCCTGGGATTCTCCAGGCAAGAACACTGGAGTGGGTTGCCATTTCCTTCTCCAATGCATGAAAGTGAAAAGTGAAAGTGAAGCTGCTCAGTCGTGTCCAACTCTTAGCAACCCCGTGGACTGCAGCCTACCAGGCTCCTCTGTCAATGGGATTTTCCAGGCAAGAGTACCGGAGTGGGGTGCCATTGCCTTCTCCGCTATTTCAAAGCACTTATATGTAAATCCTCAAAAAATCGTTTCTAAAGCTGATGGTGGAGGATAGTATCATGCCCATTTGAGGATTCAGGAGCTTGAGATCTAGTAAAGATGCAGTGTGGGAAGGGTGAATTCGGCTTGACCGTATCTTCTATTTTGTGACTTTCTCCCCTTGATTGTGTAGTGACTGGACCACAATCCATGGAACAGAAGCATGTGTGTGTGCGTGTGTGTGCACATGTGCGTGTATGTGAATCACACTTGGGTTACTAAGCACAATGATATAGTTAAGGAATTAGAACTCATTGCTCCAACGTTCAATAATTCAGGCCTCTTGGTCTCCTTGCTGTCTTTTCTCTGTTCATTTGGTCATTTTATTTCTGAATAGCAATTTTCACTGAAAGGTGGGATAAGGAAATAAAAAGATTTAAAAGTCACATTCAGGGGTGTGGAGAATAATTTTAATAAAAGCCACAGTGGAGAATGCATTTGTAAGCACTAAAATAAAATTCTCCATTGCCAATGAATTTTAGCTTGCCTCACTGATCCTTTGTTCCCATTAAAAAAAAAAAAAACAAAAAGAACAAAAATGAAGAGTTTGATTACGACACGCACCTAGTGAGGCTGAGTTCTTTGTGTAGCTGAGGAGTTAGTCTGTACTAGGATGGCTGTGGGCAGGGCCTGGGCCAGCAAACAGCATTTAATGCATTTACCTGCTTCAGTTTGCAGTGACGACCTCACTCACAAATTCAAGGGTTTCACCGTGATGAATGAAGCGGAGAGATACGAAGCTCTGAGACACTGTCGCTATGTGGATGAAGTCATTAGAGATGCTCCATGGACACTCACCCCAGAGTTTCTGGAAAAACACAAGGTACTTATTCCTCCACATTCTGTAAGTAACAGGATTAGAGTCGTCTGTTTCAGCCGCTTATACCCAGAAAAATCCAAGGAGTCTTCCAGTTTAGGAAAGCGGTAACTCCAGGCACTGTCATGTGGTGTCACGTGACGCAGCGCCTGTCCTGTGCTCACGCCTGCGGACCGACAGCCACCTGCTTAC
>NW_011485703.1:22884-23541 GCF_000754665.1 Bison bison bison | reverse complement strand
AACATGTAAGTGAAGGCAGACCCCTCCTATCAGTACTCATTTCACTCTTTGGGATCACAGTATTTGCTAGTCTCTGTTACTGGCTTCATGTTTTTCTGACTCTTCAGGCTGATTCTTCTGCTCTCTTTATATATGGCACATCTTAGCTGCCTCTAAATGGTGGCCTTCAGGTTGAGTTTACATCAGCTTGCACAATGACCGCCGACAGTTAGTCGTCCTGACCTTTCTTTGTCCCAGTACCAAATGGTGAAAGCCATTTTTCCATGCCAGTATACACCCTGAATTGGTTTCTCTGAATCTCATACCCACTTTTGATCCAGTCAGCTGGGGTCGATGGGTGGTTAGAGCATAGCACTGACATGGCTTCAGCACCTCAGCTCTGGGCAGGGTGGTGGGGTGGGAGGTAATTCTTAAAGAAATGAAGCACAGGGTAGGCACACATTTATAAAATATATTTACTACAGCAGCAGTTCAGATGAATTCCTGGGCTTGCTCACTATGTTTCCATCACCCACGTCTGTTTAGCTCTCAGGAAAAAAAAAATCACCACAAACCAAGCAGCCGAGGACAAGTCTGACAGAACCATCGGGACTACACGAAAGTTGACACCATTCTGGCTTGTCTAAAACCCATCCTTCTTTTGAAACCTGCAGTCTT
>NW_011485703.1:21518-22784 GCF_000754665.1 Bison bison bison | reverse complement strand
AAATTCATTTCTCATCATTCTGAAGGCTGAAGAGTATAAAGTCCAGGCACTGACATGGTCTTCGGGCAAGGTCCCTCTTCCTGATTCAGAGCTGGATGGTTCTCAGTGTTTTCTTACATGGTGAAAGGGCTAGGGAGCTCTCTGGGGCCTCCTTTATAAGGTACTAATGCCATTCGTGATCTGAGCACCTCCCAAAGGCCTATCTCCTTAATATCATCATCTGGGAGTTAAGATTTCAACATATGAGTTTTGGGGAGGCACATTCAGACCATAGCACCCACTGAATCTAAACCTTGAGGAGTGGAGCTTGGGCATCTTTAAAAGCTCCTTAGGTGATTCTAATAGTTAAGAGGTTTTTGAGCCTGCCACGTGGTTGATGGTGTGTTGGTAATGTAAGACACTATAATGTTTTCTATGTTGTGTTGTGAGTATGTCTATTCATCATCACAGGAAGTATGTATACGAGATATATAGACACACACATGTGTATTGAGAGGCATACTAGTCTCTTATGTGCATGAATATTGGAACATACCTGCAGGTAAACATACATCTATTATTTTAAATCCTAGTAAACATTTATCGAGCATCTATACATATCAGGCACTGTTAATGCATTCAACAAATAGTTAAGAGTCTCCTATGGGCCTTCAGAAAAGGAAACAGACAAAAGTCCCTGTCTTCAAGGAGCTAATATTTTAGTAGGGAAACACCAACAATAAACGAATAAGGCAATCATATAATGATGAATGCCATAGCAAGAAGTAAGGTGGGGAGGTGCGAGGCCTGCTGATGGTGGGAGCAGATCCCAAGTTAGAATACAGTGGCTGGGGGAGCCTTGAGGGAGGAGTGAGCCCTATGGAAATTTGGGGCACAGTTGGTCCAGGTTTGGGGAACAGGAAGTGCAGAGCCCTGATCTGAGTATGAGTATTTCTGGTGGCTTCAGGAAGTAGCCAAGGAGGCCAGGGGCTGGAACACAATAGGAGATGCAGTTAGAGAGGCAAGGAATGGCCGGAGGGGACTGTGGATCTGGTAGGGGCCTGTAGGCTGCCAGAGGAATTTGGTTTTGACTCTGAGGGAGATGGGAAGGGTTCGACTACTGAGGGTGATGTCATCTGATAGGTCTTGAATGGTGAATGGGCCGGGCAGGGAGCGGTGAAAGTGGTGAGGAGAACGTGGCTTCAGTGTGCTGTGAGGGAGCTGGCAGTTTTGCTGATGGTTTGGACACAGTGTGACGGCTGCAGCAGGAGGGTTTCCAAGGATGCT
>NW_011485703.1:20317-21418 GCF_000754665.1 Bison bison bison | reverse complement strand
TTGGAGCCCCCCAAAATAAAGTCAGCCACTGTTTCCCCATCTATTTCCCATGAAGTGATGGGACCTAAATTGCTTATTTAAAGTGCTTTATCATAGCTATTTTGTTTTTAAAAATATGTATTTTCATATCGCAGAAATGTACCCCCATCCCTGTGGTGATGTCACTCTTTTCTCTCTCTGACAGATTGACTTTGTGGCTCACGATGACATTCCGTACTCTTCCGCTGGCTCTGATGATATTTACAAGCATATAAAGGAAGCAGGTGAGGGGTCCTCCTGTGTTCACCTGTCTCCTGCAGCATGACACTGAGGTTTAGTAAGAGACGCCAGCCCTGGGTCTGTAGCACATGCTTACAAGGCAGGGATTTTCAGATGTTTCCCAGAGAGCCTCTGCAAGTCTCTGTTGACACGTGCCAAGGCTCAGCTGTGGCGCAGACACCAGTTAGGTGTTTATGTAGAAATTAACCTGAGCACCAAAAATACTTGACTTCCGGTTTGAGGCTCAGTTTTAGAGGATGTAAAATCACAGGACTCTTATTTGAATAATACTTGATTTACAATGTTGTGTTAGTTTCTGGTGTACAGCAAAGTGATTCAGCTATACATATATATGTATTCTTTTGTGTATTCTTTTCCATGATAGATTATTACAAGATATTGAATATAGTTCCTGTGCTCTACAGTAGGACCTTGCTGTCTATCTATTTTATATAGTAGTGTGTATCTGCTAGGGCTTCCCAGGTGGTACAAGTGTTAAAGAAACCGCCTGCCAATGCAGGAGACATAAGAGACATGGGTTTAAACATGGCAACCTACTCCAGTATTCTTGCCTGGAGAATCCCATGAACAGAGAGAGGAGCCTGGTGGGCTAAAGTCCATGGGGTCACAAAGAGTCAGACACGACTGAGCAGCTGAGCACACACACACTGTGAATCTATCAATCCCAATCTCCTAATTTATCCCCTCCCCCAACCCTGTTGTTTGAAAGGCAATCATTTTCCTCATTAACAATGAAATTACTCTATGCTCCCCAGAAAGTTCCTTCCAGAAGAGGACAGATAACTGGCTAATTAATGATGTGGACTCCCTGTCTCCCTAGTC
>NW_011485703.1:17838-20217 GCF_000754665.1 Bison bison bison | reverse complement strand
TGAGGCCCACATAGGTGATGCAAATTCCTTATTTTGGAATTTTATTAGCTTTCAGTGTAAACCAAGTTATTCAGCCTCTTTTCTCCGCTGAATTTTCTCACTGAGCTATCCTTATTTAACCACTCTTTATATCCTTAATTATCATTTAATTGAGCAATTGTTTCCTGATCCTCGCTGACACCATCCCCACTTCGAATTCCCTGGATCCACCGGGGCTGGACCCCGGCAGAGTAGATTTACAATGTGGTGTTACTTTCAGGTAGACAGCAAAATGAATCTGTTATACATATACGCATATATACTCTAAGATTCTTTTCCCACTGTAGGGCATTACAAAGTATTGAGTAGAGTTCTTTGTGCTTATTTATGATAAATGATAAGGAGGAGAAAAGCAAAGCAGTCCTATTCAGTGTCTTGAACTGCATGTACTACATCTTTCTGGACCTGGAAAACTTTTAACAGAGGAATGATAAGAAATTAGTTGGTACAGTTTGCCCAGAGCAGTCTTGCTGACCTGTAAGTGTCAGAATTGATATTTCATATCCTTGCCAGGTAGCCCAGCTATGTAGATGTATACAAATTAAATTTCGCTATCTGGCTCCACTTGGCCTCATTGACATGGGCCTTATCAATTAAATCTCTTTATAGCAGGCTCTCATCAGAAAAGAGTCTGCCTGTGATGTGGGAGACTTGGCTTCAATCCCTGGGTCAGGAAGATCCCCTGGAGAAGGAAATGGCAACCCACTCCAGTGTTCTTGCCTGGAGAATTCCATGGACAGAGGAGCCTGGTAGGCTACAGATGATGGGGTCACAAAGAGTCATTTGTCTGTCTAACCTCAATATTCACATTAGTGAAGAAGGCATTGGAGAGACAAATGAGAAGCCAACAGCCTTGGGGGTGGGACTTCCAGTGAAAACCAAAAGCCTGCAAAAGGAACGTTCCTAGAGTGACATGACTTCATGGTGGGTGGACATAAGGTTGGGAGACAGGCTGGATGAGATAGTCTTGGATTAAAGCCTCAGTGTTAAGGGAAGGATGAGGCATGACTTCCAGGTCGTGTGTTTATTGCTTTAAATTTTGTTTAGAGAGGATGTGTATCAAAGAGAGGTAAATTTGGGGAGGAGAAGCCCCCTATTACATATTTTGCAGTATTGAGATCACAAAAATCCAGTAGATGAATTTATACTACAGGTGTGTGTGTGTGTGTGTGTGTGTGTAGGTATACAAGAAAAGATGTCACTGCTGGAGAGTTTGCCAGACAATTACAAGATACATAGTTTATATGGAATTGTTTAGGTCATAGCACTTACAGAGGCATGATAACTGCTATCTGAGGTTCTTCCTACTTTGGGGGAGGCTGCTCTGCTGATGAAAAGATGCAAAATCTTACTATAACCCAACACCTCAGGAAATACATTGGGATGGAGTGACCATGGAGAATCACTTGGAAAAGGATCAGGCAGTGATTTGCCTGGAATTTTTAGAGGACATGCACCCTGCAACTCAGCAAGGATTTATGATTCTGTGTGATGCATCGTGTACCTACTAGCAGGCAGGACTTCTGGAATTTCCAGGATTTACATAAAAAACTACTAAGACTTCCGGCTCTGACCTAGCCCAGCCCTTAGCCCACTCCCACAAGGACCCCAGGTTGGGAGACAGATCTACACATCCTGTCCCTACCCTAATCTCCCAACTTTGAGAGATTCTGACCAAGGACCCAAACACACACAACCATTTTGTGCATTCATTACTAGATGCCATGACATCCCAAGAAGTGCACGATTTTCAACTTTTATGGCTGTCTCCTTAAATGGGCTCTTAAACTCCATAGTCCTTGAATTATGACAGGTTTTCAAAAGAGGTCACCAAACCAAGTGCTTGAGCACTCTATTTTTAAAGGAGTTTCTTACTTGTAGCTGATAGTTCCCTAGCAGGAAACTGGCAGACAGTCATCACATTCACAGCAAATGTAGGCTTTTAGAGGGGAGATGAGGGAAGCATTGTTCTTTGTAGGCCTGGGCTTCTTTATGTGGTAAAGGCTGATAGGACTTGTGAAATGGATGATAAATGGGTCTGAGATTCTAGTCTTAAAATCTTGAGAAACAGCTGCTAGTGGAAGCACTTATTTCTGAGTCATTTCACAGTCATTGTCTTAGTTTTCTTCTCTGCTGTTAACATTTCATGGCTTTACTAAGTGCCCACCTTTGGTCAGGTGATTCAAGGGTTTCCTGCTGCTTGCTGAAAGCAAAAATACAATTTTGGAGGCAAAAAATAAATAAAATACGACTTAAGTGTGAGGGAGGGCCTATTGCCATCAGTGGGACAGGAAATGAGGATTTTGGGTCCTCATAGTAGAGGTGAGTAAAATCTGATGG
>NW_011485703.1:16100-17738 GCF_000754665.1 Bison bison bison | reverse complement strand
GGAAGATCCCCTGGAGGAAGAAATGGCAACCCACTCCAATATTCTTGCCTGGGAAATTCCATGGACAGAGGAGCCTGGCAGGCTACAGTCCATAGGGGCGCAAATAGTCTGACACAACTGAGCACACAGACCACTAAGTTGTGAGTTATGCAGCTAGTAAGTGATGAAGTAAGTGATGAACCAGGAATCCATACCCAGGCGAATTAAACTGCTGCTTTACTTCTCAAGCTGGAGTGAAGCCTTTTAATAAAAGGCTTTGAAGTTTAGGCAAGGAGTTTTTTTGTTGTTTGTTTGGGTTTTGGCCATGTCACATGGTATGTGGGATCTTAGTTCCCCAACCAGGGATTGAACCTGTGTCCCTTGCATTGGAAACATGGGGTGTTAACCACTGGACTGCCAGGGAATTCCTCAGGCAAGCAGTTTTTACTTGATGTAGGAGGAAACAAGGAACTAGTGAAGATTAGCAGGTATGAGGATGACAAAAAGAACTCTGTTGAAGGAGGTCCCTCCACCATGTGACAGAGGGATGGCTGGAGAGGAAAGAGCCTGCGGTGAGGAAGGTCAGATACAAGTTGGTATTAATAATCCAGGTTATGGGGCCCTGGGCTTGGCATAAGCAGTGGAGAAGAACAGATAGGTATATGCACTCATGTGAGTACACACAGACGTACACGCCCCAGCGGAACTTGTGACTTCTGTGCTATTGACGGTAAAGGAAGTAGAGAAAAATGGCTGATTCTAGGGTGTTTGGAACCTAAGTAAACGAGAAAAGGGAGGCTCCATTGGAAGGGACACCAGTTTTAAGGATGAGTGAAGATTCCAGACAGGTTTTTAAAGTGACAGCAAGGGTGGCAAAAGAGAAAAGGATGATTTTGGGAAAATTGGGCAAGTTTTGTCATTTCAGCAGCTGCATGACCCAACTGAATTAGTAATACTTGCCCTACCTGCCTCACAAGGTGGTTGTATGAATCAAATGAGAAGAGACATGAATTCATTTCTACAATATAAAATATAACTTAAGTCAGGGACTGCCCTGGGGCTCCAGTAGTTAGAACTCTGGCTTCCACTGCAGTGGGCATGGGTTCGATCCCTGGTTGGGGAAGTAGGATCCCACATGCTGTGTGGCTCAGCCAAAGAATAAAAAATATATATATTGCTTAAGTGTGAGGGAGGGCCTATTGCCATCAGTGAGATAGGAAATGAGGATTTTGGGTCCTCACAGTAGAGGTGATTAAAATCTGAAGGATGAATGAAATCTCTGAAGGAGAGATTTTAGAGGCAGAAGAATAGAAGGCCAAAAAAACCTACTGTTAGAGGTAAGAGAAGAAAGAGGGACCAGCAAAGGAGAGAAACTAATCTAGTCCCATCAGTGCAGGCAGATTTACTGTCTGAGCCACCAGGGGAGTCCAAGAATACTGGAGTGGGTAGCCTATCCTTTCTCCAGGGGATCTTCCTGACCCAGGAATCAAACTGGGATCTCCTGCATTATAGGCCAATTCTTTACCAGCTGAGCTACCAGGGAAGCCCTCATGCAAACAAAGACAGTTGGAAATACCTTCCAGTCCAGGATTCAAGTCTACCTTCAGTTCAGTTCAGTCAGTCAGTCGTGTCCGACTCTGCGACCCCATGAACTGCAGC
>NW_011485703.1:14286-15680 GCF_000754665.1 Bison bison bison | reverse complement strand
GGGCATCAGAGCAGACCTGTGGTTTAGACCCTCGGCGGGGCCTCAGTGGTCCTTGGTACCATCTGCCTCCTCTCTGTCCCCTCCTGCCCTGATTTGCCCATACCTCCTTGTGCCCTTGCCTCTTCCCCCACATCCTGAGGAGAGGGCTGTGTTTTCTGTCCCAGGCTGGCCTCTTTACTCTCCCTTCTCTGGAGCATGTTTTCCTTCATTCTTCCTCCCTTTGTGATCCAGGGCGCTCACTCTCCAGTGGTTTCTCATCAGCTTACGAACACACGGAAGTCTGCAGAGACTAACCCCAGACCTTCTACCCGCCCTCCTCCTGCCTCTCCCTCCACTCACATCCTTGCTCAGTTTTCCTCTCAGGGGCAACTGTTGTTCCTCAGCCACGGGTGCAGACTTTTGTCCCATCCTGGCTCAGTTCTCAGATGGCCCTTGGGCCACCCAGTCCAGTGGTCTCAGCTCAGTCCCTCCAGGCATAATGACCCTGCTGACCGTGTTCTTCTCCTAGACACTCTTGTCTTTGCTTCCATTTCCGGGACACTTCTGGGACCTTCCAATTTCCCGTTGCTCTCTGACCACTGCCGGGTTTTGTTGCTGGGTTTCTCTCCCTATCTCACCAGCCTTGCTCTGTGCTCTGCCTTCCACACACCCTACACTCCAGGCACACGGAGTCTGTCCTTTGTACTTTGTACATGGAGTCCGCTTTGTCCCTTTGCTCCAGTTGTCCTCTGAGCTTGGAACGCTCTTCCTCTGAGCTTCTTGGTCAGGGCCCCCTGAGGAGCCAGCCTGGACATGCCCTCTCTCCCTGGGGCATGATTCAACACACCCCGTGCCCTCCTCAGATGCAGATACTCATTGCATAGGGACCTCCTTTGCAACTCCCTTCTCTTGGCAGCCTGATTGTGGGTGTGTCCCTAGCTAGAGTGAAGTGCCGCAGGCCATGGCCATGTCTCACCCATCTTTGCACCCCCAGCACAGTCCCTGGTATATCTGTGGTGCTCCTTGAGTGCTGGCAGAACAAGAGAATGCTTTTATAGAGTATGATGGGGAGGGAGCCTACGATGGAAGCCTTTGTCTGCAGGGGCTCTTCCCAACACACGGGGAAAGGAGCCATTTACCTAGATAGCATTACCTAGATAATTGCACAACACACTTCTGTCTTGTGGAATTAATTGTTCTTATCATTTAGATGTAAGGGTGATATTTTGGCCTGAATGATACTGTCCTTGGTATCCAGTTTGTTGGCTTTCTATTGGTATTTTGACCTCTGAGTCCCTCACACACCTCCTTATTGAAGGAGATGCTTGCTGCTGCTGCTGCTAAGTCGCTTCAGTCGTGTCTGACTCTGTGCAACCCCATAGACGGCAGCCCACCAGGCTCCCCCATCCCTGGGA
>NW_011485703.1:12807-14186 GCF_000754665.1 Bison bison bison | reverse complement strand
CTCATCCATCTTTGCACCCCCAGCACAGTCCCTGGTACATCTGTGGTGCTCCTTGAGTGCTGGCGGAACAAGAGAATGCTTTTATAGAGTACGATGAGGAGGGAGCCTACGATGGAAGCCTTTGTCTGCAGGGGCTCTTCCCAACACAGGGGGAAAGGAGCCATTTACCTAGATAGCATTACCTAGATAATTGCACAACACACTTCTGTCTTGTGGAATTAATTGTTCTTATCATTTAGATGTAAGGGTGATATTTTGGCCTGAATGATACTGTCCTTCGTATCCAGTTTGTTGGCTTTCTATTGATATTTTGACCTCTGAGTCCCTCACACACCTCTTTATTGAAGGAGATGCTCATGATATGCTAAATTACTCCAAACCATCTTTGCCTTACAGCCCAACAAAATCTCAGTGAAAGATGGAAGGAATCACTCTTTGACTTGTTTCAAAAATGACTAAGATCCAAGGACTTCCCTGGTGATCCAGGGGTTGGGACTCTGTGCTTCCACCATGGGGGACATGGGTTCAATCCCTGGTGGGTGAACTAAGATTCCACATGCCATGGGGCACGGCCAAAAAACAAAAACAAAAACCCAAATGACTATGATCTGAATGAAAGATCTTTGAAATTATATCTAAAATTTGCATTTTTCTTGCAGTACTTTATAACAGGCAAGAACTCAAAAGTTCTAACTGCTCTTTTGGCAAATGTATAATGGAAAGTATTCTTGGCTATCCACAGTGCTGGTCATTTTCCCGAGCTGAGGTTTTCCGTCAGTGTCACAGGATTTCAAATCAAACCAGAAATCAAAATAGTCATTGCTGGGGTTTTTAAAATACTCAGCCCGCCCAGATTATATCCATTTGGATTACATAAAAAGACAGCTGGGACAACTGAACTGAACAAATTCTATCTTCTTGGAGGGTCAGATGGTTTTCCTGACTCTAAATGTGGAGCTGTCCATGGTGGAGGGGCAATACAGTCCATTACCTTGATTCCTAGCTTCTCCACCCATCTCCCTCCATCAGACCACCTTTCATAAGCCTATTGCGCCCTGAGAACCTTGGAGTGAAGAAGTGTTTGAGGAAGGCATGGGCTAGAACTGGTATTGTAGCTAAAGGTAGGTGCAGAAGTAGTGGGTCAGCCAAAAAGTTTGTTCGTGTTTTTCTGCACAATGTAACAGAGAAACTCCAACGAACTTTTGACCCACCCAATAGATTTTTAATGGCTTAGTTTAATTTCTGCTATTTTACTCTCTACCATTGGAGAAGGAAATGGCAACCCACTGCAGTATTCTTGCCTGGAGAGTCCCATGGATTGAGGAGCCTGGCAGGCTATAGTCCATGGGGTCACAAAGAGCTGGACATGACTGAGTGAC
>NW_011485703.1:10447-11192 GCF_000754665.1 Bison bison bison | reverse complement strand
CTTTCTACGGGGGTCTCTTCCTTGCCTCTGCCCCTGGGGGTTGAACCCGCATCAGGGCGAGACACAGGCCCTGCTCATAGTCTCTTGCTCCTGCTCCTTACCTTCTGATCCCTCTCTGGGCATTTCCCTCAATCCCAGGAGGGACTTGTCTTCTTCCTGGAGGGCAGGAAATCGCCTCCATGTTAATTTCATGTCTTCCCCGCTCCAGGGCTTACAGTTAAACATTTTATACCCTGAGACCACTTAGCCTCTGATTCTCAATAATTAAAAGAACATTCCTGGGATTTAGAAAACCCTTTCTACAGTCCTCAAAGCCCCTCTCTTTCAAATGAAAGCCCTATCATTCATAATGATTCTTTTGGAAATGAGCTTTCAGAAAAGCCTGTTTTAAAGGTCAAAATCTGAAGACAGTCTCCTGTATTCTCAGCTATGTCTGCTTTCCCCTGAGGTGATGGAGGTCTCAGTGTCAGTGGGAAGAGGGCCTCAGGACAGACATCCTCCCCAACCTGGAAATGACCTTGGATAATACATCAGAAATTTGTTCTGCTACATATAATGTACTTAGTCTCCTTGACACTGTTTCTGTTGGCTCGAATCATTCTGGGGCCTGCTGTGGAAGCTCCATGGTACCCTGAGCAGGTCTGTACTGTTCCCTTAGAGAGGGCTCCCTAAGGTCTTGGGTGGCCCTGGCCTTCAGCAGCTTGAAGCCAGGTTTTGGTTCCTGGCCAGAGACTGAGGTCCAGAG
>NW_011485703.1:9800-10347 GCF_000754665.1 Bison bison bison | reverse complement strand
CCCTGTTTTGATGACTGTAGCTTTCTAGTATAGTCTGAAGTCAGGAAGCTTGATTCCTCCAGCTCCATTTTTCTTTTTCAAGATTGCTTTGAGAATTTGGAGTCTTTTGTGTCTCCATCCAAATTTAAAATTTCTGTTGTAGTTCTAGTAAAAATGCCATTTGTACTTTGATAGGGATTTTATTGAATCTGTAGAGGGCATTGGGTAGTATAAGCATTTTGACAGTATTGGTTCTTTCTATTAAAAAACAGGTATATCTTTCATCTGTTTATGTCATCTTCGATTTCACCAGATTCTTGTCTTTGATAACACTTGTGACTTCTTTATGGCCTTGTATTGGTACACTCAAATATATCTTTGAGGACTTTAAGGAAGTTCCATGAGAACTTGGCACCCTCTGTGCTTGTTTGTTTCTTCTCAGTCCCAGTAGAGTACAGATGAAAAGGCCTTCGTGTGGTGAAACCACCATTGAGAGTAGATTGCTCTTAGAAGGTGCTCTCATCGAGCACCCCCTGGGCATGTCTTAGATCAGAGACAATAAAAATAC
>NW_011485703.1:8044-9700 GCF_000754665.1 Bison bison bison | reverse complement strand
GATTAAGGTGGAGTCTTGGCAGTGAGAGCACCAGGTCTTAGCCACTAGACCAGCGGTCAGTGACAAGGCCTTGGCCCTTCAGTTTTGCAGAAAAGAATTCCCACAAAGACTGAAAGTAGTGAAACAAGTCAAGTGTTTATCAGGAGAAAGAGTACAGTATGTGTGAATAGACACACAGGTGGACCTAGGGAGAGCCATGCCCTTGTGGTGGTTTGAATCAATTTTATGGGGCATTTCTTCTGGATTTCCTTTGGCCAGTCATCTCGATCTGTCTGGTTCTGAGTCCATATTTGGTGTGTCTCAGGATCCTCCCGTGTGCACATGTGCATCACTCAGCCAAGATGGATTCCACTGAAGAGGCCTATGGGAAGTTGACATCATTCCCCTCTTGCTCCAAGGAGCTTTTGAGTTGGGATAGGAGCTTTTGAGTTGGGGAAGGTTTCCTTGACTTGGAGAATGAGAAATACATGGTCTCCTTATCTGTTATCTCTGGAGAAGGAAATGGCAATCCACTCCAGCACTCTTGCACTCTTGCCTGTAGCCTGATAGGCTACAGTCCATGGGGTCACAAAGAGTCGGACACGACTGAGCAACTTCACTTTCACTTCACTATCTGTTATCTGGGCAGGGCCCAGCTTCTTCTCTTGATTGTCCTGCTATGGATATTTTGGAGTTTCTGTCCATAGGGAACAAACTCCAGTTGCTCACCCTGGCGGAGCAGGGATCTCTACCTCCCACCTCACCTTGGTGTTCAGGAGCATTGGGTAAGAACAGGAGGCTGACGTTCTCAAACACCAATCTTGTTTGTAAGGAGTTCCAAGAAAGGAAACCCCATACACTTCAGACTTGGCAGGATGCTAATGGGGGAGAAACTGGCTGATGTGTCAGTAACACAACTGTGGGTTATGGCATTAGGTGACTATTACTTTTTAAGTCTTCGTAAGATCTGAGCTGTGAGCAAGCTGCTCTTTGCCTGAAGCTGCTGTGAGAGCCTGGTACAGACCAGTGCTTGTCAAGGGTACATGTGCCTGCAGATCCTGCAGGGTCTTGTGGACATGCAGCCTTGGGTTCAGGAGCTCTGCTTGGACCTAAGGTCCCCATTTATAAAGAGCTCCCAGGTTGTTAGCTAATGCAAGTTCCTAAACCTGACTTCGGAGAAGGCAATGGCACCCCACTCCAGTACTCTCGCCTGGAAAATCCCATGGATGGAGGAGCCTGGTGGGCCGCAGTCCATGGGGTCTCTAAGAGTCGGACACAACTGAGTGACTTCACTTTCACTTTTCACTTTCATGCATTGGAGAAGGAAATGGCAACCCACTCCAGTGTTCTTGCCTGGAGAATCCCAGGGACGGGGGAGCCTCGTGGGCTGCCGTCTATGGGGTTGCACAGAGTCGGACACGACTGAATCGACTTAGCAGCAGCAAACCTGACTTAGAGTTGCATGGATCCAGACCAGGGATTCTGGTTCACCCAAGGCTACTCCCATGGTTACCCCTAGGGTTAACTGAATCAGCATTTCCTGGGGTGACAGTTCTTCAGTTACCTTGTACAGTAGGAACAGGCATTTGCTGGTGGTTGCATTTCTGGGTGAAGAGCCTCTAGTGAGCTAAGAAAAAGTTAGCCTGCTAATTTTAGGGAGTAAAGCCTCAAGTTCTA